>NC_137612.1:35291163-35312679 GCF_963280865.1 Gymnoscopelus braueri | reverse complement strand
TAGTCATGTGATCAACACGGATCTGTCCGATTTCCCATATTCCATCCTCATTGCCTAAGGTTGGCTTCCAAAGTTTGCAGGATTGGTCCGTTTTGAACAAAAAGCCTCAAAGTATACACACAGCTTGGGATTTCCGTGAAATTTCACACGCACATTCCCACTAGGCCGAGGAAGAAATGCCACCCTTCTCACATTGGCCTGTTATAGCGCCACCAGCAGGTCTAATTTAGCAAAACAAATTTTTGGAACAAAATGCCTCAAATCATGAATGCAGTGTCAATGCAAGGATAAATGGCACGGTTGGCACCCTTTTCACATTGGCCTATTATAGCGCCACCAGGAGGCCAGAATAACGTACCTGACCTGGCGGAGACCTGTGCTCCGAGGAGCACTTTTCTAGTTTATTTTCATTTTGTGTGATATTCATTGTGATACTGATGAATAGGAACTTAAAGAGTACTACATTGGTTCCATTGATCCAAGCCGGGACACAATCGATTGATTGATCATTAAAATAAACATGCTCTGAAAAAGGTTGCGGTCCACCCATCGGCTAGACGATTTGACTTCAAATCAATATCACGATTATTTCAAACTTTTCCCTCGATTACGATTAGGGAACAATTATTAAAAAAGAAAACTAAAGTGAATAAGCTCACAACGTGTTGCGATGCGACACGTTGTGAGCTTGTAGATCTGCTATTTTCACAACTCAAGTTTCTTCTTCTTTTTTAATTGATGGAATTCTTTTGAATGTTTGACTTTTTGTTGATCTTTTGAAATAATAAATTGAAGGAAAGAAAAAAAAAGGGATATTTTCTCATCATGACCCATAAAAACACCAAGATATATCCCAACCCATTGTTTGGGGAACACTGATTTAGAGGTTGTAAATGTTTGGATATATTTTTGGTAATTTCCCAGCCCTGCCGAGTGCTGAAAATTAATTACAGCCCGTGCTGATACAGTAGAACAGCATGAAATGGAGTGTGATATTGCTTTTATAATACAGTTTTACAAGCACCATTTATTTGGTTAACAGTAATACGTGAAGACAAATTATGATTAGTTTGTTTATTTAATCATTTTGTTTGGCTTTCGCCAACACAAATAGTTCTGCAACTGGACTGGAGGTGGACTCTTGCCAAGCAACACATGCATGCAAGATTTTCCTGCACACCAGCTTACTATTTTTTGCAGGTCTGCAAAATGTTACCACAGGCCAGCTACTTTATGTCATGTAGAAACATTTATCATTTATTTAAAACAAGAATCTGTGGACGCTTTGGTGGCATGTGTGATTCTAATGAGTTAACTGCTTGATCATGTAGAATGAACAAAATCGCACATCAAATAAATCTCCCGATTGCAGAATGTATTTGACAGTGATGTTTAGAGCCACCAGGCTCTTCCTCAGTCCAAACATCACTTTCAAATAAATTCTGCAAACCTGAGCTTTATTTGGTGTGCAGATTTATTTTGTTTATTCTACATGATTAACTTTAGGGATGTGTGTGTCTTTTGCACCTTTTCTCATCTTAACTGCTTGATCAGACATAGTTTTCTTCTCTCCATTGATCAAGGCTTCTTTCCTTTCCTTCATCCTCTTCTGATGACTATTCATTATTTAATTCAAATGTTATTTGTGAAAAGTTTGTCACTGTGTAGCTAAGATAGATAATGACCCAAAAATATTTAAATAATGGTTATTATGAATACAGTTAATGGACCGCAGTGTTGTTATACTCTATATTGGCACTCATGATCGATAATTGTATGAAATTATAGATTAATAATCAATCCCTATTTTGGGTATTCTTTATAGGTGAACATTTTCAAAACATTGAAAAAAATGTAAAAATAGAATATCTACAAACTCACAACGCGACACATCGTGATGTGTTTTCACTATATTTTCATGACATCATTGTGCAACGGAGTATAAAATAGGGCTTAATTGGTTAATCAATTCATTGATATATATATATATATATAGTATATATGTTACAGGGAAATTGGAAAACCAGTGAAATTGAAAAAGGAGCGCTCGTTTTCATCCCCCCCTCGCTTCCCCCTTTGTTATCGATTCACTTTGATTGCGACTGGTGACGTTAATCTGTCTCTGTAATCAACACACCTGCTACTAGGCAATTCTGTAGAACCAACACTAGAGCCCCCCCCCCACACACACACACACGCACGCACGCACACTAATTAGAGAGTGTCGTGGATAGTAACCCATGAAAAGATCTATTCTCCCCCTATCGGTTTACAACTCGGACGGCGCTGAGTCGACTAGCAGACCATCGGCCGGTCGGGGCGGGCACTCGTGCCTGGAGGCGCACCTCCTCGGCCTCTCGCGAGTTAAAAATACAGCGTTACTCTGCTCAGTTTGGCTAACCGCTTCATTATCCAACCTGTCACAGAATATTTCTCTCATATTATCCATTTTATTTTCAGCGTTCCTCCGCCTCGCATCAAAGCCCCGCCTCGCGCCGAAGCCCCGCGCCTAAAAACGAGCATACCTTTCCAATTTCCCAACGAATGCCAATTTCCCTGTAACATATATACGTATGTATATATATATATATATATATATATATATATATATATATATATATCGTCGCTGTCCGGCGGAACGAGCTAACTCCATTTTCAGCTTTTTCTTTTTTTTTCATAAATCAACGCTATTGAACACCCTTTACGTCTATGTAAAAAAAAAAAGCCAGCACCAAGTTTGGTGCTGATCGGAGCAACGGTGCGCCTCGCAGGTCTGCATGTTACGTTTGTGACGTCTACCCACCGTTGACCCACCGTCGGTTGACCCTCTAGGCAATTTTAATATAGGATATTTTTAGATTATATATATTTTATATATTTATATATTACTGCTTTATTTTCAATAGTGACAGTGGGAGAGAGGGAGGCTGAATGCTGCAACAAGGCTCGACTAGGATTCAAACCCGGTCCAGCTGGAAGGACTATTGTAGACTTATGTATTTATGTAGCATTGCTCTTACTAGCCGAGCCACCCACCATCTGCGACTTTTAATGAATGCATCTTATTGAAGTCCTTTGCATTCATGTATCTATGAGTAACTTGAGTAATTTTTTTGCTGGGCTCGTCCTGGCCCATATGGGTTTGTTAGTAGTGTCCTTAAGGCGGCATTTCATTACCACCTAATGGCCACTGGGGGAATAGATGGCGCTGTTGCGCACATATCTATTTATATTAATCTATATATATATATCTATTAATATATACATAAAAATAGCTTTTCTATTAATAACATCATTATAAATAGATTTAATCCGAATAGGTATATTTAGAATTTAATATTAATAGGTGATGTCACAATAAGACCCATTTATCATTCTATATTCCTATGTATCTCTGTGCCGTGCTGGGATGTGTTGTGCTGTGCGGTGCTGTGTGGGACTCTGTGAATGGTGATCTCGTTCTGGACTTTATTACTTTATGACCTACAGCTGGTGTTTTGTCAATGTATTTTGAGCTCAAGTGGTGTTAGTAAAGACACCTTACTATTTCTCAGCCTTTAGTTTAACCAGGGGTCTGGGGTCCTATGGCCTATGTATTCTCTATGTATGACAAGTTCCCACGCTAGCATATCCTAAACATCTGTCAATTCATTTCACTATCTCTCTCTCTCTCTCTTTCTCTTTCTATCTGTCTATCTATCTATCTAACTGTCTGTCTGTCTGTCTGTCTACCTACCTATCTATCTATCTATCTATCTATCTATCTATCTATCTATCTATCTATCTATCTATCTATCTATCTATCTATCTATCTATCTATCTATCTATCTCTCTCTCTGTCTATCTATCTATCTATCTATCTATCTATCTATCTATCTATCTATCTATCTATCTATCTATCTATCTATCTATCTATCTATCTATCTATCTGTCTGTCTGTCTGTCTGTCTGTCTGTCTGTCTGTCTGTCTGTCTGTCTGTCTGTCTGTCTGTCTGTCTGTCTGTCTGTCTGTCTGTCTGTCTGTCTGTCTGTCTGTCTGTCTGTCTGTCTGTCTGTCTGTCTGTCTGTCTGTCTGTCTGTCTGTCTGTCTGTCTGTCTGTCTGTCTGTCTGTCTGTCTGTCTGTCTGTCTGTCTGTCTGTCTGTCTGTCTGTCTGTCTGTCTGTCTGTCTGTCTGTCTGTCTGTCTGTCTGTCTGTCTGTCTGTCTGTCTGTCTGTCTGTCTGTCTGTCTGTCTGTCTTTCTATCTGTCTATCTGTCTGTCTGTCTGTTTGATCTAGTTATCAGGCTAGCAAGTATATTTACTCAAGTACGGTACTAGTTTTGAGGAAGTGAGAAAAAAACTGAGTTTTCAGTACTTTTACTTCTAATGCAGTAATATATATTGGGATTATTTTGTCCCAAACTCCCCCCCAAATCCCTCAAATCAGTTTTAAAACTTGCACCTACATGCGATCTTCTGCTTCCAGGGTCTCTGCATGGTTCAGCCAACATCAACTCTATGTTCTATACATTTTAGGGTATAGTGACCCACATAGACAGTAGGTTGTCTGTTTTTCAGTACAATAATACATCTAGCAGTTGCCTTCCTCATCTATATGGTATATTCTATTTCTCGAGGGGGGTGTTACACGCGCCTGGTACCCTAAAAATAACTCAGTCTCTTAGTAGTAACCAAATGGACCCGGGGTGGTGTTCTGTAAAATAATTATTTAGAATAATTAAATAATTGTTTAATATCTGACATGACTGATCATGTCTTTTAGATCACAATTTTTAGTTTAAATGGTTTAGTTCAATATATTCTATTATGACTGACATAGAATCTGACAGAAAAATCAACCGATCTGGTTTGAAATATATTCTGTACCACCATCAGAACAGTACAGAAGTTAAAGTTTTTTTTTTTTTTTAAATGGTGCAGTTTTTCATTACAATTGATCAGTAAATAAGTCTATCCATTAACCATTGACACACTTTTAACGTGTTTTAAAGTTACTCTTACTTACTACTCTTAAAATTCCCTAATGTAATATTACTCAGAATCAGTTTCGAAAATGATACGAAAATAGCTGATCTACAATCTCACAATGCATCATGGTTCACAGCCAATGTTTTAACTGTAGCTTCTGGATGTAAATTCGTGCTATTTTATTTATTATCATGCAATGGTTCACCATAAAAATCGTAACACTTAGGACATACACAAGGTTCTACATGATGACCCATAGTAACAGACATCATAAATCTTATACAATAATGCACATGAGCAGATACTCTAGAGGGGTAGGGTACTCTATGGGGTACTAGTCTATATTACTTTTAAGTAATATGAGATTACAAATAAATGTTTCAGGTTATTTTTAAACTGTAGTACAGTTTTATGATGTAAATATGGGTTGTATAGTGCACAAATGTTGTACAATATGTACCCCCCAAATCATCATAACAACTTTAAACTGTTATACCATTATTATAAGCACATAGATACATTAAAATCATTTTTGAACACTAATGCCTGTTTGTAAAAGATATTCTGTTCAGACCCAATTCTCCCCATTATATAGTACGTTTTCTATGTCAATTTGAACATGTCTTTTGTTCATTATGGGGGGACATCTAGCATAACTTTAATTCTGACATTACTTTAACTTTCACATGACTGAACTCTAACAATACCCATGTGATTCCAGGGTGATGAAAAAACAGGGATGCTCTAATGCCTACCATTCTGGGTGTCATACCAGGTGTTAGCTGTACATTTCTATCGTCATGATATAATGTGCAGATAGGGGTGCCAAATAGTATGATATGAAATGCTGGTGATCAAATCCCCCTTCCCTTAATGATTTAGACAAATGTTATAGTGGAGCTGTAGGTATTGTAGAGCTGATCCATCTAGTGATTTATTTTACAAAACTATAATTATTTGAGTTTGAGAGAGTGTAGATAGAGCGTACACCACTATAGCATTATTGAAAACACTTGGTTATTTGAAAAATAACCTTTTAGAAAATAATGTACTTACGACTTCGGGTGACTAGTAGTTTTCGTTCCCTGCCTATGTTGAATGCACTTATTGTAAGGCATTCTAATGTAGTGTCCAAGAATGATTGCACTAGGTATGGCTAACCCCCAGGTTTCACCTTATTTCTGAGGTGTTGGGGGCTTAATAAATTAGATTAGATTAGATTCCTAATTGTATGGCCATGGTAAGCAAAGCAAAGCAAAGCAAAGTTTGTTGTTTACCCAGGGTGTTGGACTAAGTTAACACTTATTTACAGCCAGGCCCTGCATGGAAGCCTTGCTCAAGGGCTATTCAGCGGTGATTCATGATTGATGTGATGAATTGGGGAATCGAACTAGGGACCTTCCGGTATCAAGGCCGCCCCTCTAACCACTAGGCCACCGCTGCCACTTACGGTTTTCCAGTGCACTCTACCCTACCCAAAAACAAAATACACGATGCCATGACTAAACCATAACAAAACAATGTCAATACTACTGTACATTGCCAGACCAGCTACACGTTTTGCAGAACACAGCTTTACATCCCCAGTACACCATCAAAAATAAATCAACCACACAAAATGTCCCAATATCAAATTCAACTATCTGAACATTCTCCACAAAATGTATAACACCATCACCACTGTACAATATCAATACGTCTACACAAAACAAAAATTTTACGTAGGGAAAAAAATACCGCACACAAATACTGCATCGGTGTAAATCTCTGACAAAAAACAAACAAAAAAACTATTGACAACAACAACACAGTATGTTAGTAAAATGACCTTAACCCTCTCGCCTCTCACCCATCCCCCTCAATCTTTCCTCTTTCCTCTCCTCTCTCCAATCCTCTGTCAATCTTTCTCCTCTCTCACCCCTTCACACATAATCTATCTCACCTCTCGCTGACATTATCTTCTCACATAATTTCTCTATTTTCTAAGTCATAACATGTACACTCGTACCTGTCAAAATACTTCAAAAACGTACTGATCATGTCCACACCAGATATGGCACAAACAAAGGGTTTGAACTCGTTCTCATGCTATGCAACAAAAATGTGGAAAACCCTACCAGAAGGAGTAAAGGAGTGTAAAACCCTTCTCTCACACATTCCCCCCGCAATCTTTCCTCTTTTCCTCTCTTCTCTAACACCAGATCATCCCCATGTATACAGTATTATATACCTATGAACCAATATTTAAGATACAAGTAAGATGTTTCTGCTCTAAAAGACTTCTAAGTGTTAGGGCTGTTTTTTAGTTCAATATTGATATTGAACTAAGAAGATGAAAATTGTTAATAAAAGATATACCTTATTCTAAAACAGAAAACTATTTGTCTATAGTGTTTTATATCCGTGTATATATTGTAAGTAGTATCTACTAAGAAGATAATAAGATTATAGAATATATAGAATATATATATACAGAATCTAAAGAGTTTAATTCAGGGGATGTGGGGGTGTCATAGATCTTACTAGGGCACCATTTGGCCATTCAACAAATGGTCTAGGTGTCGTATGTAAAGCATAGCCTATTTAAACCGGTTCTATGGTTAGTTCTATCTATCATCAGAACAACGAAACAGAAACAACTGAAGGTGTACATCCACTCAACTTCAATTTATCATGGATGTTTTGGCTCCAGGACAAACTATGTATCCTACAGATATGAGCGATGACCAGTTATACAGTAATGCCGTGGATTTGTATGACATGGATAAGCTTAACGGTCTAATCCTCACGGACGAAGAGCAGTTGAATTACATAGAGCCTCTATTGATGTGGTCTACTACTGTTTCTGAAGACGAGGAGGACGAAGAAGAGGAGGCGACGGAGAGATTCTTTGATGAACTTTCCAAATATCAAAATTATCTAGAATATTGTGAATCTTGTAAATATGGGGGCGATGATGATTTATATTTCAACACGGACTATGAATATTTCAACACGGACTGGCTGGTGGATCATTGGGACTATATCTGCTTCAATCCCACCGATGTCTCAATAGATGAAGATTGATCTAACTAACTAACTGCACTGTCTCTCACTATGCATATGTGTCGATGACATGAAATTTGTCCCTGAGCAAAAGACTCTTAAGACTCTTAACCCCAATTGCTCACAGGCTCTCATTGGATACAAGATGTTTTATGTGTAACTAATACTAGTGTGTACACTGATGTTTGTATTCTTCTGAACACTTTGTGAAATAAAATGTCCAATAATTGTCAATTCAAAATGATCAATCAATCAAAATCATGATGGATAACATACATGTGACAATAATAATAAATTCACTTTATAATCACTTTCAATTCACTGTATTACTTAAGAATCTAAATCACTTTATAATCCAATATATATCCTAAAAGTTAACTAACAAAACCCTCTAACATGACTATACATTGATAAAAATGACCCCACGTCACAGCGGGGTCTGGGAGGTGGAGCTAGAAGAGTATATAATGTGGTCTTTATAAGAGCAGACTAACCCTTCAGACAAAGAAGCTTACAAGCTTACATGATATAAGAGTCTCAGACAACTTTTACCTTTTCAAATGGATAACATACGAGAACTACCAGAACAGGATTCTGTTAAACAAACAGCCAATCCTTTTGCTATACCTACTCCACCCTTCAAACCCGAGGATGATGGCGAGCCCACAATTTTTGACAGAATAATTTTTAAAAATGGCCGATACGTAGCCACTGGGGGAGATCCCTATTTTGATAGACTTATGGAAGGGCGGGTTAAATGGATGAATGATACACACGGAGGCAAATATATTCCAGCCGATGACCATTCATATTATGCCCGTGAAGCGGCATTGTGCGGGCTACCTTTACAATGCAATGACCCCGGTATCAAATCAAACAATCTGAAATCTGATTCTGGCTTTAAATCGTCACATTTTGCATGGTTAGGTGACCCTTCTAACATGGAACACACCGGGGTTGATGATAATCACAGGTGTGCAACTTGCAAACTTGGCCTTTCAAAGTTTCTGCCTGGTGATACGCTTTTAAATCAACATGCTTACTTCACCAGAGGAGAATGTCCATATCTCAAAGCTAACTATACATCAGATCGGCTTGAAATTGAAATTGGACAGGAAAGGTTTCGTAGAGGGTTTATTGCACATCCAAACGCAATCACTGCCCCGGATGCATGGAAAGTATCTGAAGTTAAATTAACAAACAGGATATATGTTACACTGGCTAACCATGAATGGTGTTACTTATGTGGCCGTTCACCAGGGGGTCATGTACAGGGGTGTTACCAAAAAATGACAGAGCTGATACAAAGACTTAACAATGGTCTTCTTGAATTTAAGTTATAGCCAATTATGGAGTCAACTCCCTCCTACGTCAGTATGGGGTGTGGTCCTACAAATCTTTATAAGAGCTGACTATCCAGCAGACTAAGAAAAAGAAGATGGAGTCTACCCATGTGATTTACCAGGACGAGGATGAAATGATATGGCAACTCTCTAATGATCGAAAATTACGATGCCATTTTTCACCACCCATCCGTTTTCCATTTGTTGACCTGTATATATTGGAAGAAGGTGAAACATTGTTTGAAGATGGATCGCATCATGTGCGTGTTTATGCATCTGAATTTGAAAGATTCAAGACTGTCATTATGGACTTCATCGATTATCTGCTGACTACATCAAACATCAAACCAACAGGCATTGACTTTCTCAATCTTATTGACTGTTCAAGGACATATTCATGGCCGATGATAGTATCAATATCATGTGAAACATCCTTTGAAAATACCCCAATTTGTTTATCCTTTCATGCAGAAGATTTGCTGCTGGTGCAAGATATGATGAATCTAATCAATATTTTTTTCGTCAAAGTAAAAGACAATCGAAAGATGATTCTACTGGAGGATCGTCTTAACGGTGTTAATCGTATAGCGCCATGTGTCTCTACGAAGAAACCAAGACGTATAAATCTGAGTTCTCAATCTGAGTTCTCAAATCTGAGTTCTCAATGGGGGAATCTGGTTGGAGCAACAGATTTCTAAATGCACAATCCGGGGATTGTATAATCTGGAGCAATAAAGTGAATCTATTGATTGTATTCTCGATGGACAATACTGCAAAACCAATCATTAGAGGATTAGTGAATGTATTCTCAATGATCTGAATCTATTGATTGTATTCTCGATGGACAATACTGCTAGTGTACTAGTCATTCAGTATGTATGTAAATATATTCATGGAACATGTGTAACATCTTTTTAAAAGACACAAATAAAAAAATATCAAAACACTTTGAATCTTTGAATCTTGTGTGTTCTATTATCTTGAATCTACTAGGATAGGTGTTTGGGGATGTGTTCTATTATGGGTGGGTAGGGCTTTACTATATGGTACTGTATATATAGGTTTAGGCTTGGGTATGCTCCTAGTATCTGCTCTTACTCTCTCATTTTGTATGACAATATGGCGTCTATGAATGTTGATACCGATCTACATGCTAATTTTAATGTAATGTAATGTAATTAAATCTATTTATAATGATGTTATTAATAGAAAAGCTATTTTTATGTATATATTAATAGATATATATATATAGATTAATATAAATAGATATGTGCGCAACAGCGCCATCTATTCCCCCAGTGGCCATTAGGTGGTAATGAAATGCCGCCTTAAGGACACTACTTTTGTTGGTAGCTGAGTGAGCGGGCAAGGTACAGCATTGGTCAGCTGTGAGAGAGAGAGAGAGAGAGAGAGAGAGAGAGAGAGAGAGAGAGAGAGAGAGAGAGAGAGAGAGAGAGAGAGAGAGAGAGAGAGAGAGAGAGAGAGAGAGAGAGAGAGAGAGACAAAAATAAAAGACAATGCAACTACTACCTCAATACATAATTAGTAGCCTAATATTGGTTATCTAAAAATAATTAGATCATTCACATAGCATACTGTAGCTTAAGGTTAGGCTGAGCTGAACTTCCTATCTCTCCAATATAGACTGACAGCTCCATTGGTTCCATTTGTACACTGAGAGTTAAATTAACATTTATATACTCACTCCCAGGACTCACCTATCCCCAGCTCACTTTACTAGGCTGGGATGGCTCAAGGTAGAGGTAAGGACAGAGTACAGCAACTTGCAATACTCAGGGGATAAGTGCCCATGTAACTGTCAAGAGTGAGAGACACCCCCTGGCACAACACCATGAGGGAGTTCCACTTATCTCGTAGCCCACAAATTCTGCACATGAACACCCTGACATGAATGCGTTCTACTATTCTGCCACCAAAATGTGGAACGCCCTACCACCAGACATCAAACGGTGCGACTCCCTATCCTCCTGATGATATATATGTCTTGTATGTTTCATCATGCATGTCTTGATTATTAATTGAATACAAAAGACCACAATGGAAACAAGTCATCAAGGCTTTTTTGTGTTTTTAGCATTGCTTGCGTAATTGTACTTGCTGTACTATATGCAAACTGTTAATAAAGTAGTCAATCAATCAATATAGCCTACTACACTCATACTTACACGTATAGTATAATTCCCCAGGGAAACCCCGGTTTATAGAGGAGGGTTTAACCACCAGAGAACCAGTAGAGATGGACACAGACTGTCTGCACTTCCATGTGTGAGCTCTCCTGTCGGGCACAGCTGCTGGCATGAGCTGCCAAGAGCTCACACTGAACCACAACTCGGCTATTAATGGCAATATTTTGATAGGCTATGGCAGTTTTTTTTTCGGTCAACGACCCCCAAATTAATATGAATTTGGCCATGGATTCCCATTTGAAAATATTTTGTGCCAGGGACCCCAATACTAGATTGGAAAATAGCTCACAAGTTGTGAGTTTGTGAACTGATTTGTATTCTATTTAAACTAATTTAGCTTGGGACCCCCTGTGTGTGTGATCGTGTGACCTTGTCGCTGCTTTTGGGCTTGTGTTTGTAGACCTGCTTGTTTCTCTCACAAAATCTGGCAACACTGATCTAGTGTCACTGCGCTTGGCCTCCTCATTGGTAAGGATCTGAGGGGAAAATTGTGTATTTTTCAAAGTCGATTCAGTAAGTTTAGCTTGTGCATAGGGGGAGGAGAATGTTGCCACTGAATCCCTGAAGCAGTTGGGTAGTGAAACGTTCCCTCACGCCATCTTTACCACCTATGAGGCTATGGGCAATTACCTGCATACTGTTGTTGTTTGTTCATTTAGAACCCTTAACTGCAGTTGAAAACCAAAGCTGGAGTCTCTGTCTGTTCTCTGAAGAATTTAGCCTCAAGGTCACAGCATGATTGTCTACATTTTCATTGCAAATCTCATTGGGGAAGGCCTGTTTAATTTCAATAGTTATGGTTAGTTAAATAAATTACGTCCCTGAAAAGTGACTTCAAAGTGAAGTTTCAAAGGTTAGAACTTAGAAGTGTTTTTGTCGAGTTCCCAAGACAACGCCATTACGTAAGTCAATGTCTGGGGTCTTTAGGTGTTGGGGTGCTGTCTGCTACCCTTTTTTGACAAGAGCCGGAGGCCTACAAACTTCTGTCAGACTTTGATAATTTTAAGAAGCAAAAGTCTCCATTCCTCTCCTTCCTTCTCTCATACATCCCGTGGGGGTTATGATGTCCCACTTTATAACTTTTCACACCAAGTAATCAAACTTTAGGCTGCTCTTAAAGTCAGTAAAGGAATTTGCTTATAAGTTTGTGAACACATACATTCATGTACTATGCACAGTAGGAGACTCATGAACTCCAAGGACGCTTTGAAACAATCATCGCTTACATATTTTTTTTTACATCAATGTGGGACATTCACTGCTGAGCCAAATGATGCATTGATAACCTTGATGTGCAAAATAATGATCACATTTGGTTCATTAACAGCCTAAAAAAAGCATGATTTGAGATGGGAAACTGTGAGTGAGTGATTAATGTGCAGCATACTATTTTTCTCTGCTTAGCTGTGCCTGTTATTAATCTATCTACTGAATGGCATTTTAAGCCTGCTGTACCAAACTGCGGTTTAACCTGCTCTATAAGTCATATATGGATTAACCTGCTGCTGCTCGCTGTTTCCATAAGGGCTTACATACTTTATAATATCATTTTTTAAAGCGTATCTAGGAGATAGATTATCTCCTCCCTTTGACAACAGCTTGAGGCGCCAACGGTCATCTCCACTCCACTTTTAACTCGGTTTAAACAAACAATAATTAGCATCCCATATTGCCTCTAACCGTTGTCGAACTAGGATGACACACGGCTCTGGGCATGTATACTCGATAGATCGGCTCATTGACAAGCGTAACAAGGAGTTCCGAATGACATCAGAGAGCCAAACAGTCTGGCTCACTGAGGTTGTCTTACGCAGTATAAAATAAGTCCTTGTTGACAAGGTGATTCGGAGTACGACTACTTTCAATGTCGGTTGAGGTTCATATCTGTTGACGCGACTCATCTTTGTACAGAAGCGGGGTCAGTACTACCACCACTACTTTTGATAGCAGTAACAAAATGCATCTCAGGGGCTTGTTTTGTTTCGTTAGAATTACAGGTGTGTTTTTCATTTCAGTCGCTGCTCTGGGCAAAACAATATATACTTTATTGTTTGTCTTTGTGGAAGAGAGCTCTTCTTGCTTCTTGCTTTCCTTGCCTCATGTTCTTAAAATATTCTCCTTGTTTTGTCTTTTATGGTCTTTACTTTCTTTAGTCCAGTAGATGCTTTAACTATTTCAACAATCATGGTTGAAAATAGTGAGAGGGGGGGGGCATTTTCTTAACCAGTTAAGCCCTGTATACAAATATTGAAAATAGCTCGCTTACTATAGATCTGCTATTTTTGTATATAAAAAAGGCAATAGGGTTAGCCTAGTTATCTAAAGCAGAGCCATCGACCCCCCATTCTCTGTTTTTGCTGGTTGGGATGAGGTAAGGTGACTGGTAAGGATATCTACGACTGAAGACATTCTTAGTTCACTAATAGTCATAGGGATTTGTCTCCGAAGGGGGCTTCAGCGTTTTTAGGCCAAGGACCAGATTATTATTGCAGATTAAAGTTTGTCATAGATTTCATAGATTTTTCATAGACTTTTTGACAGCACTATTATCACAGTGTTGTAAATTGTGTTTAAATTAATATTTTTGTTTCTATTATTATGTTGGATTCATGTTCCAATTCAATCCATGTATTTTCAGACATTTGGCTGTTTTGGGCTAATGGGATGCTAGGGTTCAAGTGGTTAATGTAAAAAATAAATACAAAAATAAATAAACACATCTGTTTGCTGCATACAATCATGCTATCAATCATTTCAGGTTGGTTAGGTTGACAACTGAACATGCGTCTTGAAGGCAAATGTTGTGTAAATAATTTTACAAATTATTTAACTAGTATGTCCCTGTGTGTCACTTAACCATGTGTCACAATTTAAAGATGTGTCACTGCAACATTCTAATGTTAATTCACAAAGGCTACTGGCTATTGAAAGTTATACACAGGTAGAATTAAAAAGGATATTATTTCTTAAATCAAAGACATTTTCTTATTTCTTATTTTCAAAGTGGGGTCTGGGTACCCCCAGGGGTCCATGAGGGGGTTCCAGATGGTTCCCAGCTAAGTGAGTGCTACTTACAAACCACAAGCATCCTTACCGGTCATTACTGTAACTCTGAGAGTGTTGCAAATGGAACCAAATCAGAGTTATGTGGGTCTATGTGGCCTAATGCATACCAAGCTGGGGTCTTTGAAATGAAAAGGTTTGAAAACCCCTGTCTTAAATTGTGATGAGAACATCTTTTGTAAACTTCTCATTCAGCATGGGATAAAAAAACAAAACACAAAAATCAACTAACAAGGTCTTGGTTGACTTAAGAACAAACTGAGTTTAACCACTTACAGTAACCCTATATACTGTACATTGGCTATTTGAAAATAGTCAATCTACAAGCTCACAACACGTGGCAATGCCACACGTTGTGATCTGCTTTAAAAAAAAAAGATCTATTTTTTACCATTGAGGGTCGCACTCAGAAATGAAAGTCCATATTCTTCACTGTTCCATATTCCATAATGCCTCAAATTGACAAGATTACAAAAGTTTTGGCTTATCCAGCCTTCATCAGCGTGAGTTATAAGTTTGAAACCCTGGCACAAAATGTTTTCCGCAGCCAAATACCATTAATTTGGGGGTCCTTGACATGAAAAAGCTTTAGAACCACCTAAGCCTACAGTATATATTATGAATGTATTATTGCAGTGGTTCTCAACCAGTGGTCCGCGGGACCACCAGTGGTCCTTGAGGGGGTTCCAGGTGGTCCCCAGCTAAATGATGGAGAGTTGGTGACCAAATAGACCCTTATATATTTTTAACTCTCAATAGTTAAATTATTGTTAAACATATGCAGAACCTAATTAAATAATTGTTATTTTGATCTCTCCTATGGTACCAACATCAATACAGCATGGAATTGTGGACAAAATCTTATCCAACAATAACAAAATATTCTAAGTCTTAGGTCTGAGAGTCTAAATATCATCAAATCTGTGGCTCAAATGCCGAATAAATAATAGACCTTGATAGGGTTGAAAATCACTGTATTATTGGACTGTGATGGGACAGCCCAGGCCCACTGTTCCTCTGTTTGTCTCTCTCTCCTCAGGGACTTTGGACTATGAGTTAAAGGCTCTCCTCCAACCTCACCTTTAATCACTGTGACCACACAACTGAAAGGTAAGATTTACCTGCAATAGTTTTTTAATTTTTTACAACAATGCCTATGGAAGATGAGAATGAGGTGTGTGGGCTTGCGTGCGTGTGGGTGCATGGGCATGTGGTAGGTAGGAGTGTGTGTGTGTGTGTGTGTGTGTGTGTGTGTGTGTGTGTGTGTGTGTGTGTGTGAGAGAGTGTGTGAGTGTGAGTGTGAGTGTGAGTGTGAGAGAGTGTGTGAGTGTGTGAGCGATATGTGTGCGTGTGTGTGAGTGAGGGTGCTGATGTATCACCATATTCAGCTGCAGAGGTGGCACTGGATGTCTGCCCAGTTTCTTTATGCACTGTTTGTTCAGACCGGTGGTGGAGCTATAAGTTAAGAACGCACGCGCACACACACACACACACACACACACACACGCACACGCACACGCACACATGCACACGGGCACGCAGACACACATGTTTGTATTACTATACTTATGAGGACATCAACATTTTAGGAAGCCGATTTTATGAATGGCATTTTTTACATGTTTTTCCTTTCATTTTTAACCCTAACCCTAAAGCCGATAGCTGATCAACACAAGCTCACAACGTGTCGCACTGTGGTGCGTTGTGAGCTTGTAGATCTGCTATTTTTGCCGCACAACACTGGCATGTAACTAAGTAAAAATCAGGCTAAACTCCAACCCTAAACCCTAAACCTTGCCTCTAAATGCCTTATCCTAACCATAACCCCAACCTGAATCCTTTCATAATTTTAATTGTAAAACTCCCCAAATCTTTTTTTAACAAAATAAACAACCATTTCTTCTGTGTGGTCCAGGAAAATTGTCCTCACAATGTCTATTTCTCAAGGTCTCATTTGACCCTCACAAGTATAGTAAGTACACGCACGCACGCACACACTCACGCACACGCACACGCACACACACGCACACACACACGCACGCGCACACACACTGCTGCTGCTGTTGCTACCAGATAAGAGTACAGTTTCTCATCTTGGCGTTCAGTGTTGTTTGTTTTAAGAACTAAGCGGTATGATAGGAGTCTCTTGGGGGAGCAGCGCATCACACGCTGCACTGTGAGTTAATTTGTTTAGAAGAGGCTGTTTGACATTGACACATTGCCTCAATGCTTCTGGAGTCTAGTCTGCGTATTTATCACAACCTCCAAACATCTCAACAGGGTGGCAAAGTAGAATGGGACAACGCTAGAGTAGATATGCAGTACGCTGGAATATTACACTACTGTACGTAATTGGGATTCCACTGGTTATTGCAACATCTCAAGAGCAAATGAGATTGTGCCACAACATTCATACAATGAATAAGGTCACTTAACCCATTAAGGCCTGAGGTTCCGATTCTACAAATGTCTTCTAAATCCTATAACTGTTTTCTGAGAAACATATGTTGTTATATCAGTGCTTCTCAATTTTTTTCATGTCAAGGACCTCCAAAATGTATTTGGGCCGCGGACCCCCATCTCAAGAAGCAAAGATTTGAGTTGAAAATGAACTTTAAAAATATACATTATTATATACATTTGCACAAATCTTCACGATAAAAAAAATAGTATAAAGTATAAAATAATGGTTCAAGTGGTTACACAGATGCGCTCCCGGTTTTAATGGGTTAATGTAATCATTTACAGTATAGACGTTACTGCACACACATTTAATCTTAAAGGGCTTCAAATCAACATGCCTTTCCTTTTATAAGGGCAAATAACCCAAAACATACACTTATGGGGCTGCAGTACGTTTTTTTACCACTAAAACCCTATACAAGAATACTTGGTTGACAGAGGTCGCCTCAGGGGTCTATACTTGATCCCCCATCCTTTTTTACTTCTACACCAAATCGCTCTGCTGACAATAGCCGATCTACAGACAGATATGTAGCTCTGCTATTTTCGTTGAATGTTCGCCTTTTTTTGCCAAGTGTTATGTACTTATTATGTAATGCCCAGAATAGGGACGCAAGTTTTATTATACAGTAGGGAAGAATGCCTAGACGGAGGCCCCGTGACATCACAAGGGTCATTGATGTAGAAAGGTGGAGAATGAGATATTCACATTCAATTTCTCCATCTCTCTTTTCCCTCCCTCTCTCCATCTTTCTCACATTTATCCCTCCTCCGTTTGCTGTCTCTCCTCCCATGCCACGTCAGTCCTCTTGTCCAGTAGTTGCCAAACTATAATGGCACAGGAACCAATTTTGGGTCACGCAATCTATATGTTTTTTTAATAATTATTATTTCAACAGATTTTGAAAGTATTTTTTTTCCTTTTTCTTTTGTTTTACTTTTTAATATATATTTTTAATTAGAACAAAAATCCAAAGAATTCCATAAATTTAAAAAAGCGTTTAAGAAATAATGAAAATAGCTGTTTCTGCTAAGAGATCTAGGCATAAAACTAGGGTCTCTGGAATACCCTACCGTTCCATTTTAGATCGGCCCAGTCCATAGACGTTTTTTAAATCTTCACTTAAAGGAGAATTTTGGACTAAGGTTTTTCTTACCTTTTCTATGATGTTATGATATCTTAGGATGAATGGTACAGTAGAAAAATGTCATAACTCCACCCCAGGTCCGCCACAGCTTAAAACGTGCGCGGATAGACCCGGGATGGAGTTATGACATTTGTCTTCTGTACCATTCATCCTAAGATATCATAACATCATAGAAAAGGTAAGAAAACCTTAGTCCAAAATTCTCCTTTAAGACTCACCTTTTCTCGTTGGCATTTACTCCCATGGCCTATTGATGTGTACTGATGCTGTAATCAGGTTTGTCTTTTATCTGTGTAATGTTTTCTGTTTTGTAGCTTGCATCTTTTTTGCTGTTTAACATTTTTATTTGAACTTGTACTGCACTTTGGTCAACCATGGTTGTTTTAAAATGTGCTTCATATAGTTTGATTTGATTTGATGCATGCTTATGGCACTGAGTTTGAAAACGGTGAAGTGCTCCGTTAAGTCAAAGTCCTGAAAACTTCTTCCATCACTGAAATTAAGCTTATCTCTTGCCCCCCCACTGTTCTATGAAAGTGGACGCTAGGCCTATACTGCCACCTTCCTCTTTGTTTTCAGCATGGCTGTCATGGCAATAGGAACCGTGGCGTATTAAAAGCCTGGCTTGCGTTGACCTACCAGCGTTTTCAGGCTGAGACATAGGCTACTTAAGCACTTTCTAGCAGATCTACAAGCTCTACAACGTGAGACGTGTTGTGAGCTTGTAGATAAGCTATTTTCATTACTTTTGCATGGCACTCTTGTACGATGAAGGCGGGCATTCATTTACGATGATATGCTGCATCCCTAGCTCAGTGGTACTGCTGCATGTGCATATGGTACTGCAGGTTATATATAGCCCTCACCATGCATTCATGTTGCATGTGTGTTAAATATAGGCGTTTATGTGGGGAGCTGTGCCGCTGCTGCTGTTGCTCGTTGAGGTATGAAAAGATGTTCTGCTTTTATCAGGTCATGAAAGATGTGTCACGCAATGGGACACACGCAGCACTTCAATATTTCATATTTCCGATTGGTCTCCTCAGCAGAAAAAGCATAGTGTTCGTCTTGGTCGCTGAAAATGCCGCTGGGCTTTGAAGGCCGTGCTCCTTTAAATGTAAACAGGCCGAAACAAAAACACTGAATGGATCCGTTTAATGTTGAATTAACATATTAAATTATGTATTAACCACTTGACCCTATTCTGGGCATAGGTGAACCTTTTAGCATAAATAGCCAAAGTGATTTATTGTTGAGAGAGAAGAGGAGGAGACGGGGGACCCCAGTCAATGAAGTATATGGTTTGAGTGGTTAAACTATTCATCAAATGATTACATTCAAATTAAAGGTTTTTAATAATGTTGGCATTAAGAGTCTAGCATCCGATTTTAACTTATATGCTTCAGAAGTACATTAATTTCCCCAATTGACCATTATTCACTATTTAGCAATTTTGCTGGAATAAGTATCCTATACCCCCCCTGCTTGTGAATATAGTCAATATTGAGAAACCTGGATATAAATGTGTTATTTTATTGTTCACCAGTGTGTGGCTTGCCTATGTTTGGCTTTCGGTGGAGTTGTAGGTGTTTAATCTAGGTCATAGACTGCTGGTTGGTTGGTTCTCTGATCCTCCGTTTTCCTATTTATAGGAAAAGAGAGTCAGCTGGCAGTGAAATGACTGTATATAACATGAAAGATACAAAACTGCTCATTGCATGGGGGAAGAGTTGAGATATTATTTATAGCTTGAAGAGGCTATGGTTCATTATGTGAGCACACAGCAGATCAATTTAGCTTTGTTCTTAGTCCAGCAGAGGGGTTCCCAAACCTTTCCATGCCAAGGACTCCCAAATAGCCATAGTCTCCGGCTTTAAAAAAAACTGCGAAACAAATAGCAAAAGTTACCGATATAGAAATTGTATAGTAAAATGATGGAAATTGTTGGAAATGCTTTGGAAGAAACATTCGCCCAAAATAGGGTCGCCAGGTTGAAAGTGATTAAGAGGCGGCTGTGCATCATCAGCGTTCAAATTCCTTCACATGCATCAGTGTTCAAATGCAGTCCATGTCCATCAAATCTCACATGGCTCTGCATCCATCACCTACACCTGCCTCTCACACCCCCCCCTGCCTCTCTCTCTCTCTCTCTCTCGTACTATTACTTACCATCTTCTCATCTGCCCACTCCCACTTTTTCACCTCCTGGTCCACCTCCTCCCTCCCTCCCTCCCTCCCTCCGTTTGCTGCAGTGCATCACTAGCAGACACATTAACATCTCATCTCCATTACCCTCCCTCTGCCCTCACTCTCTTCCCCCATCCCACTCCCTTCACCTCCTAGTCTACCCTCCATCCCCCCCACACACACCCGCTCCTCATCTGTTTTCCTCCCTCCTGCCTCATACTCTTTTCATAGTTTCATCCTCCTTTTTCCCCCTTCTGCTTCCAGGCTGTACAGTAAATGATCCGTTCTTCATCTGTGTTCTCTTCAGTATTGCCAGATTGTGCGAGAGGAACAAGTGGTCGGGTCTTCAAAAATAAGCCCAAAAGAAGCGAGCAGTTTTACCACTCGAACCCTAAATACATAGACTATTTGAAAATAGCCGATCTACAAGTTCACAATGCGTTGCATGAGCTTGTAGATCTGCTATTTTCAAAATATTTTTATTTTGAGAACCACTAAATAGCATTTCGGAAGCAAGCCCAGATAAGCAACTACACACTTTAGAAACAAGCCCCCAAAACCACAATCAATATTTACAAGCGACTTTACAGAAAAACAAGCCCAAAGTCGCTTATAATAAGCAAACTTGGCAACGCTGGTTCTCCTTCCTTCCCTGTTTGGGCTCAGTTCCTTCTCTGTGGCCCTGTCAGCTCCTCTTATAAATAACTCTGTCTGATCCATCCTAGCACACTGGCAGCATAGGATTACCTCCAAAACAGTTAATGGAAGTAATCAATTTAATCAACCTTATATTTAAATTGGCTTGTTGGGGGGGGGGGTCAGTGGGCGTCACAAATGTAACATCCGGATTATTATTGTAGTTGTTGTTATTATTATTAATGTTATTATGAAATTACTTCACAATGTTTATTTTATGTAAGCCTCAACCACTGTATGTAAAATGCTGAATATGATGAAAAAACACACAAAATAATAATAATTAATTATCACCATTTTCACAATTGTTGCGGTATGATAAAGTATAAAAGTAATCAATAGAGTAATCGCTAAGAAGATAATCAATAGTTGCAGCCCTAGACTGCTCCTCTCCT
>NC_137612.1:35257035-35290963 GCF_963280865.1 Gymnoscopelus braueri | reverse complement strand
TAATATTGGCCTCCTGGTGGTGCTATAACAGGCCAATGTGAAAGTGTGGGGCAGAGGATCTGCTCTGGCCTCCAGGGAGTGTGTGTGCAGAGTTTCACGCCGATCGGTCCAACGGTGCCGGAGATTAGCTATATACAGACGGATAAACACGCACATACAGTACAGGCGGACAAACAGGGGCTAAAACATAGTCTCGGCGACGCCTTCGGCCTGGCGGAATAAACAATACCCCTAGCCTAGGGCTTTTAATTGGCGATTAACTGTTGCTCAAATAGTTGACGATTAACGATTGCATTTCTGTTTGCCTTTTCAGCTTCGTAAACAAAAATTGCTGGCTAGATGTAACAAATAACTGAACATATACACAGAATTGAATGGCAAAACAGGTGTAGCCCTGCGGGAGGCTCGCTGTCTAAAAGGGTCGTTCTGTGTGTCTGTCTGTTTTATCTCGAGCTAATCTCGCAAAGCACTCTTGTTTATAATGCTAGTAGGCTAACATTGTACCTCCTATTGTTTTCCTAAAATATTTTATATTTTTTGAAATATTTAACTTAAATATTTTTATGTAAGTCCACAGGGCTAGATGGTACTGAAACCTTGCCCAAATTTGGAGTCAGTGAAAACATAATCTCCATCCCCGGCTATTCTGGCCTGGCGGGGATAATGATGACAATGTTGATATGAAGTATTTATTACAGTAACATCTGTGATGAGCTGGAAGAAGGACGTTATCAGTGAATTCCAGAGACATTCTAATGGTGAGGCATAGGCTATGTTCAGGCTGGCAGACCAAAGCAGATTTATGGCCTGTCCACATTGGAATCAGATTGTTTTGATCAAGTCAAAAATTGCCGTTCTAGGACGTTCTACAAGCTCGCTTGTGGATCTCCTGTGTTTGGTGATGTCTAGAATACATAAATTCGATCTGATCACTTGCAAATAACAGTGTGGACAGTCAGTCCTAAAGCTCGTATCTTGGAGAAACAAATAGGATTGGCCTGTGGTCTCAACAACGCCTTAGGAACTCTATACCTTATCTGCAAATTCGTTTTGTTTCTCTTCTTCAGCCAGGAGTGGATGTATTCAAGTCTCCTCTCGAGGAACTTCCATTCCAATACAGATGGGTAATGACGGAATGACAGAGATAAATGTTATTACCTAAATGGATTTGGTGCTCTTGTCTGATTAGTGCCGTGAAGGTTGTCCTTGAAGATTGGCGTTCTTCCCTCCCTCCTTCCCTTCCTTGCTCTCCATCTCTCTCTCTCCTTCTGCATTTACCCCCCCCCCCCCCTTTTCCCTGTCTTTCTCTCAATGAGTTTGCATGTATTTGTTTTTTAAGTGGAAGTGTGTGTAGTACAGTATGCATCTCTGTTTGCATGTATGTGTGTGTGTGTGTGGTGTACGCGCACGTGCAAGCTCAAATCTAAAATGACACAGATGCGTTCCCGGTCTTAATGGGTTAAAAGACAGAAACATCTGTAAAAACAAGGACTATCAGGCCTAGATCAGATAGCCTGTTACATATACAGTGTACAGGTACCATTTGCACCACACAAGCGCCATGGATCTGCATAGGATTTATGCTTGATTGTTTTGCTTTTCCAGTTTGTGGCTATCATCAGAAATACCACATATAGCCTACTTTATTTTATGGCGATGTCTAATCATACAGTCTAGTCTAGAAAATAGCTGTAATATGAAATACTTCTTTAGTCAAAAACAATGGAGATTAAAGCTGTTTTGTTGGTTAATGCAAGATTAATAGCGCCACGGTTTTGTTTAACTAGCATACTACATACAGTATAGGATGTAGGCTAAGAGCTACCAGTATTATTCTTGGTGCCGGGCAGATCTGTTGCATAGCAACAGCAACTTTTTGAGGACAGGAAATCTTTCACCAGTGGAATATGTGTCAAACACAAGTACAAGGAGAGAGAGAGAAAGAGAGAGTGAGAGGGGAAGGAGGAGGGGAGAGAGAGAGAGAGAGAGGATGAAGGAGGGAGAGAGGAAGAAGTAGGGAGGTAGAGAGAGGGGGGGAGAGAGAGAGAGAGAGAGAGAAGAAATCCATCCAACTTGGGTCAGGGCAGCTCTTGCAATGGAGAGTTCAACTAAATAGATTGTGTGTGTGTGTGTGTGTGTGTGTGTGTGTGTGTGTGTGCGTGTGCGCGCGTGCGTGCGTGCGTGCTGAGGAAATGGGAGCTCAGAGGTGTTAATGATCCGCTATAATGCTGACCTAGCAGGGCGCACGTGTGTGTGTGCCACTCACGTGTCTGTATTTCTGTACTGTATAGGCAGTGGTGGTCTTGTACATCTGTAGCATTTTTCTCTACAATGAGGCCATTGACAAATATTGCAAGGGGGAGGGGGGCATTAAAGACAATAATGGTCGTAACAGTGAAAACACATGGTGTATACATACAAGCAGCAAAGTAATAGTTGTCAGTGATTGGGTACAAACAAAGCGTTTGTGAAAATCTTTCTTGTTTCCCCCTCAAATAGCTCAGCATACATTTCTACATAGCATGCATAAAACACCTACAGTACTGCATAAAACACCTACAGTACTGTACCTATCTAACACAAGGAGGAAACCTATGCAACAGTCTGAAGCCCGACTGATAGGTTCTTGATCGTTATCTTAAACCCCCTTGCTGTTTGATCACACACAGATAAAGAAAGACACGTGACACACGAGATCTCTTTTACTCGTACGAGGATTGTAAACGACCATGTATCCCACTGGACACGATCCCAACTTACAATGGCGCATCCTCCCCTCTGCCAAGCACTTTATTATCACAAGACAGGAGAAAGGAGGAGACTGTGGAGTGGAATTCTACTAGCTGATAAGGACTGTCAGACATATTACACATTGGATTAATACATTGCAGGAATTCAATTAAATGAATACAAATCAAAGAAAGAACTTATATACACACATTATAATATATATCTCTGTACACAGATATTATAAACTGGTCCTAACATTCCCTCCTGTTGTTCATTTAATTAATACTTCTGAACATCAATCACATTTTTCTTGCCTTCACATTTCAAAATGAACATCATAACAGGATTTTTATTAATCAACCCAACAACTCAAACATTTGCCTCTTCGCTTCCAGTGGCCTTGGGACTAACTTTCTATGTCACTCTCAAATAGGGCTTGAAAGGAATACACACTCTCGTGTGGAGTGGAGCACTTGGGCCAAATATCGTCATCAGTCTGACACAATGCCGCATGTCTGCACGACCTTTTCATTGACCATACACTAATGGTCTTGCTTTGCGTCACTAACATTCTTGGAATTAATGTCATCTGAAATAAAAAAAACACCACATGTCCTTTTTATCAGAAACGCAGACCCCTCCACTCGCAGCAGTCAAAAGGTCAAAAGTCCATCTATTCTGGACGGCCATTAACGACGCTGACTCAAACTCACGGTTTTGGGCCTCTTCAATTGTCATTGTAGCATTGAAGAACAGGCTACGTCTATAGTTAATTGTCTCTACACGTAACATAAGCTTTCCCACTCCAAGATGGGGAAAGAGAGACAAACCAACCTTATTGGCACGGGATTACCAGTGAGATTGTATTTTTCTTACAACCTCCAAATCTTAGTTGATCTAAACAAACACGGGGGAGTCAGCATTAATGTCTGTTGACAATTGTGTTCGTTGATCTGACCCTTCTTCACAGAGCCAGCGTGGACATAACAAAGGTTAGGCTTCCGAGTGACATACAGGCTTAACAGTGCTATTTAGGGCGTATTTCAACTGATGGTACGGTTTACACGGCAAATAGCTGCTGTTAGTTCAAAGTCATTTTCTCCCAAGGCTCACCAGCGATATTGGATTTCGAGGCATGTCTCTTCTCATGACCAGTTGTGTGAAGCAGATATATTTATATGTGTGCAAACATAAACATTCACATTTTAGTCTTAGCGATTTGATTAGCGTAAAAATATACCCAGCATTTTAGATTTAGACGGTGAGAAACATTTTCGTCAACACTCCTCGATTTACGAGTAACTTTAATAATACAAATATATAATACACTCATAGAAATTATAAAACTCACAAAAATACCAGGGGTGCAATTCTAAGTGTAATAGGAATGGGGATGGGGAATATTCTAATGGGAGTCTTCTCCAGGTTTGGGTCTGACCTGAGCGCTATCAGCTCGGCCCCACCCGCTGCTGGCTTTTTCACTCCTATTACTTAAATATCTGATAATGTTCGCACCAATTTACAGTGGCCTTTTGTGGATCCAAATAACACGTTTCACAGCAATTGTGTTGGTGACCAGGACTCGGAACGGACCCTCTCAGCGCAGAGTTGGTCCTGGTCCTTTCGCTTGATGATCTTTATCACGGCATGCAGATCACCAGTGCTTCAGTCCCTGTAGGGAGAGAGAAAAGACTAGACAGATAATTTGCACTTTGGACTATTTTCATGTAAAGCTCCACTAATGTGATGCATTATGGCTATGGCCGTTTTGACACATCTGTACTTCAATCTAGTTTTACAGTATCATCACTTTTCAATAAGTGGAAATAATAGTCTTACATATGGCCTTTCGTTACCTTTTCATTGTCTAAAAACATGTACAAAACTGTGTAGCATAATTTTGAAAATTATAAGTGTGAAAATGCTGCTTAATTATATATTATATGTGTACCATCCCTCCTGTTTGAGATATGACCTATGGTCATGACTCAACTTCAGATCCTAAGTGTGAAATGGTCTGTGTCACTGGTGGCAGACATAACAAATAAAAACTCCCAATGTGAAGCGCGACTAGGTTCCTTTCCTATCTTATCTACATAAGCGTTTCCCAGGCGTAAAAGTGCCTCTGCTAGTCTACTGTGCAGCAAAAAATAAACAAAGTAGAAAATGCATCTTGGCAACGAACTTTAGTGAGATGAGGTTCAGTACATATCAAAAATTTACACAGGTTCCAGGTCTTAATGGGTTAGTTAAGAGACATTTGGAGTAAAACCTAGAGGCCTTAACATCTTTCAGTTTGGACAAAGGGATTAGTATGGTCAGGCATGGTCTACACAGAGGAGCTCGTCTAATTTTTTTTCTTTTTTTTATCTTAACAAACCAGTTAAACCCATAAATTTGCATCATGTCTAACTTTCTAGTCTTGGGCTTTTGTGCATGCTGAGTGAGTGGCCTAGGAAGCTAGATGCTTTATTGCCCGTGACCTTCAAGTGCTTTAAGAGCTTACTTGTGGTTTTCCACACATACCTCACGTGTGTGGGAGATGCTCCCAAAAATAAATCAACACAAGAGATAGCGTGAGACAACTGAGAAACGTGGCCTCAAAATTTGCTATTTCCCTTGAGAAATTGGCTGGACTTAACAAGCCCTTGTGGAATACTCAAATGAGTAGAAATACTTAAAAAATTTGTACAGATACTTTAAAGTTCCCAAACTGAGTAAAAATACTCTAAACTGAAAATTATTTGGGCTTCTCCTGTTCTTTCTTGGCTGGACTTCACACGCACACGCACACACACACACACTCACACACTCACGCACAGGCAGGATCACTGGAGCGCACACACACACTCCAGTAAACAGTCTCTGTCTCTCTCTCTCTCTCTCTCTCTCACGCACACATGTGAACACACACACACATGCAGACAGTCAGACAGACACACATACAATCTGCACATTACAGATTCAGACTCATGCATCACTTCTATAATATATTCTCACTCCTCTCACACAAACAGTACCTGACACTCTCCAACGTAAGTGACGTCATTCCACATGCTTCAAACACACACAGTCTTTTCGGTACATGAAACTACACACATGTACGTATACAAGCACACACGCACGTCATAACCCATTTGTTCACACTACTGTTGCTACCCTTCACACTTTACATATAGTACATATGTATTACACCCAAACACCACATTCACTTACAATTCATGTACACTAACACCTGAACACACATGCACACTCTCTCTCTTCCTCCTTTCATGCAGAAAAATAACTTCTAGGTGGACTGTACTGCCATGTACTGTGATTCTCATGTTGTTACTAAAAAAAAAAAATACATTCATCCACACACATACATACACTCTTACTCTCATTTAAACATCACTCCTTCCATGTCGTTGTGCACCACGACATGGAATTTTTGAAATGTTTAAATGATTACTGCATCTATGTGGGGCAATTCATACAGATCACGAAAAATGCACAAACCACTCTCTCATTTACACATCTTTTAGACAAAACAAAACATGTTCTTCTTACTACAAAACTCTCTCTCTCTCGCTGTCGCTCTAATGCGCACAGCCTCCTACCTTCTTCTCTTTCTCTCTTCTCTAATCTCTCTCATCATTCCAACCATCCACTGTTGTGTTTGATCTACAATCAGCCACAAAGTGGCCCATACAACCACACCTAAAACATGAGTTGGGGGCCCTTGGCTGGCCTCTCTTCTTGCCCTGCTTTGGCTTATCTCCTTCGTTGGTAACATCGACTACAATCACTTGTTTCACAGGAGCACCTGTATCTTCTTTTTCCTTCTCCATATTAGCAGTCAATTACTATTATGTGGGTGAAAACTTAAATATGTGTGGTTCTTATAATGTTCTGTTCAATGTGTAGAAATTATTTTATTCACTGTAAATATCTTGTTCTTATCCTAACTAAGTGTATTTCAACGTTTCTAGGCACTGCTGTATACTGGTCAAAAACTGTATCACACCCAAATATTCACCACGTTCACCACGTGTTGGACTAGCCCAGGGGATCAGCTAACTTATCACATTCAAACCACACACCGTACACCCCTGAGAGTCTTATGGGGGTTATACAAGATATATAGACTAAACATAGACAAAAGGATCATGCCCTGGAAGGTCCACCACGTGTCGACTTGCCCCAGAGGATAAATCACTGAATCCTCTGGAGGGAGTTATCAGACTCTTTATCTTATTAACTACCGTGACTCTCTCTTGAACTCACACAAAACTCGTTCTCAGTATACTCTTGCAGCTAATGAAATGCAGTGGCTTTCGCCACTACAACACAACTATAACTGTAGTTGCTTATCTATGCACAACTACAACACACTTGTCAATATTACACCTTAGTAATAACAACAATATGTCCACACAAGGACCACACTTGTCAATATTACACCTTAGTAATAACAACAATATGTCCACACAAGGACCACACTTGTCAATATTACACCTTAGTAATAACAACAATATGTCCACACAAGGACCACTTACATGTTTCTTATAGGCGTGTGATCACGTTCAGATTTCGGCAGTCGTTCGTCGAAGAGAAGATTTCGGACTGGTGAACACCGGCCTGGTGCGACTTTACACCCCAGGGCTTGCAGGACCCTCTTGGATCTCTGGCTATCGATAGACTTGCGATGCGTCCTCTTCTCCTCTTCCAAAAACGACGTAGAAATCCGACACGAAGGACCAGTGAAATGATAGGTTCTTGATCGTTATCTTAAACCCCCTTGCTGTTTGATCACACACAGATAAAGAAAGACACGTGACACACGAGATCTCTTTTACTCGTACGAGGATTGTAAACGACCATGTATCCCACTGGACACGATCCCAACTTACAATGGCGCATCCTCCCCTCTGCCAAGCACTTTATTATCACAAGACAGGAGAAAGGAGGAGACTGTGGAGTGGAATTCTACTAGCTGATAAGGACTGTCAGACATATTACACATTGGATTAATACATTGCAGGAATTCAATTAAATGAATACAAATCAAAGAAAGAACTTATATACACACATTATAATATATATCTCTGTACACAGATATTATAAACTGGTCCTAACACCGACCGATACATCAGTCTGGCCAATACGTATATCGGTCATTATTGGACTTTATTATACATTGATATCTGCAGTTATGCAGCCGACGGTCACGATTTTTAATCACTTTCAACCTTTTAGTCCCTATATTTTGGGTCATTCGAAAAAGTTCCTAAACTGTTAAAAATAGCCGATCTAAAAGCTCACAACGAGCCTATGAGCTTGTACTGTAGATTGGCTATTTTAGAAATTTTGTGAATAGGGCTTAAGTGTTTATATAAAATACATTGTGGTGAAAAGTTTTTTTTAACTGTTAGAAAATCTTTTGTTTACAACATTGGTAGTCTGTAATCGGTGGTCTAGGATTCTCCAAAATCAGGATCGGCATCGGACTCCAACATGTGGCCTCGGTCAGTATGTCTGTGAGGGGCTGTACTGTGTGTAGAGTACAGTATGTCTATGAGGGGCTGTACTGTGTGTAGAGTACAGTATGTCTGTGAGGGGCTGTACTATGTGTAGAGTACAGTATGTCTATGAGGGGCTGTACTATGTGTAGAGTACAGTATGTCTGTGAGGGGCTGTACTGTGTGTAGAGTACAGTATGTCTATGAGGGGCTGTACTATGTGTAGAGTACAGTATGTCTATGAGGGGCTGTACTGTGTGTAGAGTACAGTGTGTCTGTGAGGGGCTGTACTGTGTGTAGAGTACAGTGTGTCTGTGAGGGGCTGTACTGTGTGTAGAGTACAGTGTGTCTGTGAGGGGCTGTACTGTGTGTAGAGTACAGTATGTCTATGAGGGGCTGTACTGTGTGTAGAGTACAGTATGTCTGTGAGGGGCTGTACTGTGTGTAAAGTACAGTATGTCTATGAGGGGCTGTACTGTGTGTAGAGTACAGTATGTCTATGAGGGGCTGTACTGTGTGTAGAGTACAGTATGTCTGTGAGGGGCTGTACTGTGTGTAGAGTACAGTGTGTCTGTGAGGGGCTGTACTGTGTGTAGAGTACAGTATGTCTGTGAGGGGCTGTACTGTGTGACCTTCATCCTGTTCTTCATTCTGGATGAGATGCTGTACAGGTGATGATGTGTTTAATTAATGCCACTGCAGCAGGAATGAGCACCTTTGCTCTCTCTCTCTCTCTCTCTCTCTCTCTCTCTCTCTCTCTCTCTCTCTCTCTCTCTCTCTCTCTCTGACACTCTCTCTCTCTCTCATATACACACACACACACACACGCGTGCGCGCGCGGGCGCACCCACACGCACAGCTGCAGCCATGGCTGCATGGGTAGAGATGCTGCCTGGGAAACGGAAGGTCCCCGGTTCGCATCCAGGTCTATGTGCCGAAGTGCCATTGAGCAAGACACTTAACCCCTAACTGCCTAACTGCTCCCATGGGCACTAATGGGTGTTAATCGCCCCATTGCTCCTGATAGTATGGGTTAATTGCTGAGGACAACATTTCAAAATGCACTGTGACAAAAGATTCCCAAAGGAGTGGGGACCATATTATTATTACACACACACGCACACGCACGCGCATATGAACATGCACACAAACACAGGCACACTCATCTCATTAGAAGGACAATATCAGTCACCAGAAGCAGAGATGTGTGTTTTTAACAAGTCTAACATGCAGTTTGAAGTTAAATGGGCTATATACTATAGTCGGAGGACGGGTATGTTTGACCAAATGAATATCTAAATATCTAAATATTGTATCAAGCACCTTAAAACTGTCTGGGATGAACACAAAAGTCAAGAGTAGATGTGAAAATAACCCCCGAATTGTTTCCAAGTGAAATTCCCCACCAACTGTCAGTTTAGCAGTTGTGTTTGTTTACCTGTGTACCTGGCCCTCTGGCCTCCTCTGAGGCATGTTGTTCTTTCCTTCTGCTAATCTCACCTGCAGTGGTTCAGTCAGCACCATGTCAACGCTGTCTCCTGCTTATTGATTGACCACCCATGCTGATGGGTAGATTGAGGACACTCCCATGTAATGAGTTCACCTTTGTCCCAGTCGCTTTTATAAGCGATGTGTGCATTCATTTTCTGTTAAACTCTGAGGAAAAGGTTTCTTTTTAATACACTTTTGCATCGTGGCTAAGAGCTGTGAGGCCTCATCCTTTTTCAATACTATTGCCTGCCGTGGTCAGCACCTCATCAACACAGGTGTGCGCTCCCTCCTCTGTATTTGCCTGGTTATTGATTAACATGTGATATATTAGTCAGGGGATATTAGCAGAATATTTTCCAATCTTGGAATAAATTCCTTACCAAAAAAAATCTTCGCCAATGTGTTTGTAAAGGTGTCTAGTAACACATCTCACAAAGACTGAAATGCAGTCCCCCTAGGAGAATTTTTGACAGCTCCTTAAAGTTGGGGTACCCACCATAACCTTGGTTAAAAAAAAATCCAAAAAAAAAATCAAAATTTAATTCTGTTTTAAGTAGCATGTGAGGGGTCAAACTAGGGTGTTTTTATGATTCTGAATCCATTGCAAGCATTTGTTTTGCACCAAAACCACTCCTTGGGCTAAAAACGGCCATAGCCATCCTTTTCCAGGTATACTTTTTGTGTAAAAAGCCCATTGAGATTGGGCCGTTTTTAGCCCAAGGAGTGGTTTTGGTGCAAAACAAATGCTTGCAATGGATTCAGAATCATAAAAACACCCTAGTTTGACACCTCACATGCTACTTAAAACAGAATTAAATTTAGATTTTTTTTTAGATTTTTTTTAAACCAAGGTTATGGTGGGTACCCCAACTTTAAGGAGCTGTCAAAAATTCTCCTAGGGGGACTGCATTTCAGTCTTTGTGAGATGTGTTACTAGACACCTTTACAAACACATTGGTGAAGATTTTTTTTGGTAAGGAATTTATTCCAAGATTTTTTTTATATCCCCTGACTATATGCAGTGGTGGACAAAGTAAGCGCGACACCTTGTGAGCTATATTTAAAAAAGTGGTTAATTTATGATATATTTTAGGTTCGGTCCCAAGAGCCCCTCCCTAGAAATGTAGTGGAGTCAAAAGTACAATATTTCTACTTGAAATGTAGCAGAGAATGTCATCAGCTTGCAAAAAACAAACAAACAAACACAAAAAATAAACATCCAAAAATGTAAATGAAAAAATGAACACATTATTAAAGCACTCAGACCTCATGAATCGTATTTTTTATTTTGTTAGTCATGCCTTAAGCCAGTGAATCTCAATGTTTTTTGGACCCCTCTATCCAACATCCTGGTCCCTTACCACTCCCCCGCACCCAATTAAAAATGTTGGCTAAGTTCAGTTTCTGCTCTGAATGTGTATGTTTATTTATTCCGTGTTGCTTATATAATATAGCCGAACAACATATTTTATATTAAACTGCTCTGCTAGAATATGATTATGAGCTTACTTGCCCAGGGAGCAAGAAATTAAAAAAATAATACTAAAAAGCCTGTGACTGTTAGAAGTAGAATTGTGTATCCTTAAAATAAGCCAGGAATACACATTAGTGTTAAACAAGAAGCAATCATCAACACCACTGGGGCTGAAACAACTGTCTGATGATGAGTGGGTGAAGGGCTGGGGTTAAGACCCATTCCACTTAACCCAAGGTGTGGTTTAAATCCTCAGAAATCCTGTATCAATCTCGGTTCAATCAGTTATTTTTCTCCCCCCAAAAAAATCCATAAAGGAGCTTTACTAGTACCTCAATCGCCCCCCCCCCACCACCGCCACCAAAACACACACTCCCTCAAACACCTGTATCACTATAGAAAGAGGCAGTATTTGACAAAGTATGCCTTATCAGGGCACCAAAATGTATGAAATGTATTCATTTATGTACTGTATGTAATTTTTTGTATTGAAAAACCATGATAATACAACAGTACAGTTTATAAGTTACCGTAAAACGGTGAAAAATAGCCTTAACCCATTAAGACCTGAGGCCGATTCTACAAATGCTTTCTAAGGCAGTAGTTCTTAAACAGATTTTAAATGTAAAAAAAAATAGCAGATGTACAAGCTCACAGCACGGCACGAATTATGTATGAATCTCACCTGACCGGCATATGTTTATCTATAAAGTAAACTTTAAGATAGCTAATAAGATCATCTCATCATGACTCACCTAAGAATGAGTTTTAATGTGCACATTAATTAAACCTCTTGCTGTTATTCTGTGATGGTTTCTGTCCTCATATGTAGCAGTTAATAACTGTATCCAAGTCCAACTTTTATCGGGTGGTCCAAATAAAATCCGTCATTTATGCAGGATTTATTTTCAGTCAAGGACAAGGACCAATGGTAGTCTAACTGCGGGAAAACAAGCGCTGTGGCGTTGCGCCCAGCGTTGTCCGCGCTGTTCCCGCATTATAAGTATTAAACTTGGGTGCTCAGGTGGGCAAAATATGGCACAACTGGTACTGTACCAGTGAATACCAAGTCCGACCCAATTCAAGCATGTCTGCAACTTAATGTCGTTCTCGTTCATGAATAGGCCTGGTACTATTACCAGACAGCCTGGTTGAAAGACAGCCTCTTGCAGCCCAATGGCCTACCAGGCAGTCCATTGTATAAAAAAAAATGTATAGCCTAAAAGAACGTCAAAAAAGTAATACATGTCCAATATGCATCTCAATGACTGGCAAAATAGTGCCACCTACTGCTTATTTCATGATTTATGTCCCAAGAATAGCATCTTATTAGTTATTAGTTATTCGCATTCAGTTTTTCTGATATATTTTCGAAACGTTGTATGGAAACCCAGTTACAGACGGAGTAGAGTTTTCACCATATTATCATGAGAATCACTGAAGACCAATTATATGAAGTTGAAAATGGGTGAAGTCGTCCTTTAAGAGGATGAACGAATATTAAACATTGTGCTGCATCCAGTGTATTGGATCCAGGGGTATATACATTGTTATATTGCCCATTGCTTATAGCCTACTCACTTTTAATGTGCACATCAGTGAGATTTAGTGTTGTCAAAAATAGAAATAAATTCAATAGGCTACATGTTGATTCTAAATATCTGAAACGGTTACAATGCTCATCAGTACAAGCTGTGCATTCTTCTTTGTCTCTGCCTAGACTGGAGGAAAAACTCTGTCATGCGTGCGCACACCGCACGCGCGCGCCGGTGATTGATCAAGTAGCGTTACGGTGCACCCCGTCTAAGTTGCGTGCCCTGCATCAGATGTGCTGGTCTGAAAACCTAGATTTTGGTTGTAAAACTCTACATTAATGCTTTAGAGATAATGCAGAGTGCAAGAAACCACCAGGGTTTTCATGGGTAAGCTTCAAAAACAAACTAACCAAACCTCGTCATTTCTATATTAAACGAAAAGTATTAACAAGAGCTTGTGACTAAATAATAACTACATTGGATCCATTGGAACACTGGTTTTATGCTGAAAGGTTTTGGACATACAGTACAGTAGTACAAGGTTTCCACCCGACTGCAGGTGAGGTGATGAGCTGATGGATGGCAGGTGTTTTGGGTGAGGTGTGGAGGTTCCTGGTGAGGAAACAGCACAACAGGAGCACACGCACGTGCACACACACACACACGCACGCGCACGCACTCAGACACACACACACACACACACACACACACACACACACACACACACACACACACACACACACACACACACACACACACACACACACACACACACACACACACACACACACACACACACACACACACACACACACAGAGCCCCTGCCCTCTGGAACTCTCTCCCCATGGAGATTCACCAGACGCCAACATTGGACTCTTTCAAGTCCGCACTGAAGAGAGACTTGTTTACTCAGGCTTTTGGCAAATAGTTTGTTTATTTTTTGTATTGTAAAGCGTCCTTGGGTTTTTGAAATATATATATTATTCAAGTTATTATTACAGAGGGAGAGACCAACAGGGGACACAAGGGAAACACCCAGAAACACAAAGGAAGATACTGTGGGGCACAGCCTTGGCTGTGGCATTGTCCTATAGTGCATTCCAATGTTCCAACTGGCTGAAGAATTGTGGAGCGCTGGGTTGGAGATACTGTCACATTTTCAGCATGGCTTGCTGTCAGCAGTTGGATGCAGCGGGGCAAGGTCTAAATAGAACTGTTTCTCCTTACTGCAATTGACACTTTCTGCTATTTCTGCTCCAGAGCTGCTACTTAAAGCCACAACCCTGAATATGCCATGTTCTCATTCAGATTAACTATTGTGGATATTCCCGGTGACGATAAATAGACTTTCATTTCAGAGAAATGGAAATGAGCAATATTGCTGTTTGCTTGGATGGGGTTTTTGCAAAACAGCAGAACATCATTGAGTGTATTATAGTGGGCTGTAAGGAGCACATATGAAAAACTAATCTTACTTCAAAATGCGAAATGTCGCCTTTCAGATACTGTAAATGGTAAATGGCCTTTAAACCTTTAAACACAGGGATATACAGTGTGCCTCTACACTCTCTCTCTCTCTGTGTGTGTGTGTGTGTGTGTGTGTGTGTGTGTGTGTGTGTGTGTGACTGACTGTGTGTGACTGACTGTGTGTGTATGTCTCTGTGTCTCTCTCTCGTTCTCTCTCTCTCAACCCAACCGGTCAGGCAGATGGCCACCGACCTAGGGTCAGGTTCTGCTTGAGGTTAGCCGAGTGTCTGTGCTTATGGGGGAATTGGTGGGTGTCTGTAAATATGGTCTTGACCTGCTTTACATGTAAGCTGTCATGATTTGGAGATCATTTGGTATAAATAATATGAACTTGACCGATGGCAGAGGCAGCCAATGCAGGGCACCAGCCTGCTCATTGGGAGCAGCTAGGGGTTCAGTGTCTTGCTCAAGGACACTTTCACGCTGTGCCGGGAGGGGGCAGGGGGGGCGAACCGGGTACCTTTCCGGGAGGTAGGAGGTAGAGCTACAGGAGGTAAAGCATTAACAGCTCTGCCTCCTGAGCCACTGCTGAGCCCCGACATTTATGGGGACCAACACTATTTCAATGATGAGCTGATGTTTGTTTCTTGCCTGGTCGTAACACAAAACAAAAATGATTTCACTGCTATTGTGTCCATAAAGCATCAGGAAAACACACAGCCATGGATCACACTGCTGCTTTGTAGGCCCTTATCAGACCATATCACACTGATATCACAGAGGCATGCATACGCAGGCAGCTTGCAAAATAACCCAACCGCTCATGAGATGCAATAGAAAACAAGTCACGGCACTCATGCGTAAAATAAAATCCTTCAATCAAACTTTCGGCTACAGTTTTCCCCCCAGTGCAGAGGAAAAAGGTTTAAAATATTTACTGTGACCTCTCCCTCTTTAAATATATACTCCTTGGTTTCTGTTGTGTTAGCGAGTCCCTAATATCTCAAGACAGATTCATCACCTTAGATATGTAATGTTGTTGCTAGTAAGAATAAACAGATAATTAGGGAGGAAGTGGACTAAGAAAGGGGAGGAGCCAAACCAAGTTCCTGTTTTAGATAAAAAAGGAGGTGGTGCCCCCAGAGGTAAAAAACAAAACAAAACATATTTTTTCCCGAATGGGTTCCCAGATTGGCGATTCTGAAACCCACAACCTCCACGTGGTGGGCAGGCGCTTTACCGTTGCGCCACCCGAGCACCCATGTGGTTCATCCTGATGCAGCCTGGTTCGCTGTTTAGTGAGCACGCATGAAGAATTCCCCGCCAGTCGTTCTAAGCGTGGCAGCAGCAGATGGAGATACCCAGTGTAATTACTGTTTGGCTTGCAGGGCGGGTGACTTCTTCACAGCATCATAGGCAGGCCTAATGTATTGTGGTTATAATCCCTGCCAACACGCTTTCAACAGTCAATCATCTGAATGGTGTGGGTGCGTGTCTTTGAGCGTGTTGCCTTTTATTATACCAATGTATTATACTGTGTTTTTATGTATATGGCCATAAATCCATCACATCTTTGTTGGCTGTATATTTTAATGCGTGCCATATGTTACAAAGCACTCTGAGGTACTTTAGCCCAGCGTGAGACTTTTACTTTAAGTATACATCTTGTTATGTCAGTGTAGCATATGAGATCTTGCTCGCATTAAATACAATCCTCTTAATGGGAGCTATTTGATGTGCTGATATTTATGCTCTAGTCTACATGTTTTGTTTTGTTTATTCCAGCAGCCATTTTATTAGGATATGCCTGTCTGTTTTATATATTTTTTCAGTGTAGCATAAGCATATAGGCCTACGTATAAATTGATTGGCTATCTTCATAGTACAGTCTACAATTAACATTACTAGACCATACCCGGTGAAGTGTGCAGGCGAAAGTAGTTGCAAACGTGGGGTTATTGCGCGTCCTGTCGCGCCGCCCACCCTCCCCCGCCTCCCCCCCACGCGTCCCGTCGCGGCCCCCCCGGGTCCCGTCGCAAACACAGACACACACAGATCCGTAAGAATGTTTTCTGTGTACACACGCGTAAGTGAAAGTCCTTTAAGTTTAAGCTGTGTGTGTGTGTGTGTGTGTGTGTGTGTGTGTGTGTGTGTGTGTGTGTGTGTGTGTGTGTGTGTGTGTGTGTGTGTGTGTGTGTGTGTGTGTGTGTGTGTGTGTGTGTGTGTGTGTGTGTGTGTGTGTGTGTGTGTGCGTGCGTGCGTGCGTGCGTGCGTGCGTGCGTGCGTGCGTGCGTGCGCACGTGCGTGTCCGCTCATACACGGCCGCGGAGGCGAGTGTTCTGTGTTTGCAACAGTGTAACGCAGTGGGGCTGTAGATGCGACGCATGCGCAGTTTGAGCAGCCACCGTAAGCATGGTGACATTCTTTGACATAAAAATGCGAATAAACAGCTGAGATTTAGTGATATTGAAAAACGGGCTTCGCAGTCCCATGCACATGGTAATGGTCAATGGCTGTGTGCAATTTGAGATCAATAGCTCTAGGCACTGAGGAGAACCGGGCAGAAAAATGTTTGGGCTCAGAGGTTTGGTCTCAGAGGTTTGTGGAATTATAGGAGGATAGGATGATAATAGCTTCAGAATGTCCAATCCCTTGTTATTAAAAAGAACACCAGTGCAGAGGTTGACAGTGAGAACAATTCAACACAGCGATAGATGTGAGGAACAGGCATAGCTATAGACAGAAAGACAGACGAGCTTCAACACCAAAGAATATCGTGTTGAAAGTCAATATATGTTCTCTAGTTTCCTTCCTGCAAGGGCACAAGTCTGTGTCCCTGTGCAGCCTCACTGTATTCTCTTCTCTTCTCGTCAAATAAATGCAGTAGGCCTTTCCAAGAACCATTTAACCACTTACAGGTTATATCTTCGTTAAAATAAGTGTTCAATAGCTATATTTTCCTTTAGGGACAGGTCGATTTCTAAAGAAGGGTACCCCTGGAGAAAATGTATGTGCCCTGATCTAAAATGCCATGACCCTCCCTTTGACTAAAAAAAAATCAATGACCCTCCCCAAGTGATTAAAAAAAAAGATTAACCCTCCCCGCCTATACACGAATCCACGGAGCGCTGCCCTGGGCGCAGCCATTGCTGCGGTGTCAACGCTCCGCGGACGCGACACCGCAGCAATGGCCGCCAAAGGCAGCTACAGGCAGCGCGTCTGTGGATTCGTCTATAGGAGTGTCACGATATATTGTCCCACGATATAGCCTATCGTGGTATTAAAATGTGACGATAGGTATTGTCAAGATGTCATACTGTATCGTAATATTTTTTTAATAGTCGACTTTGGGCCAAAATACATTTTATTTCAAAGGGCCAAGTCTGCACAGTTTGTTTTGTGTCTCCAGCAGAGTTTCTAGTGTCTCTATCTCTCTCTGGAAGAGGTTGCACATGAACTCTGCAGCCACACTGAGGCGCTCCAACACAAACAATACCAATACAAAGACGAGGAATAAGAAGAATAAAGTGGAAGTTACGTGTGGTTGCAGGTGTAGACTTGGCCAAAAAACTATTTAAAACATTTTTGGCCATATTAAAAAAAACAAAAAAAAAACTTTTTTTTCCCGACTAGATTCGACTAAGAGACACGCAGTCGACTCGGACCCCCCGCGACTAACCAGTCGACTAGTCGACTTAGTCGAGGTCAGGCCTACTACAATGATTAGAACATTACTGTAGTCAGTCTTGCTAAATGCACAGTGTAGTGTCTGTAGTGGTAGCAGAATGGACAGTGTTCTAAACTTACTTGTGGGAAACCCATTGAATCCCATAATTATTAACTACGGTGACTACACTGTTGCCTACATCATGGGTTTTCAACTGGTGGTCCGTGGAGGTATTGCATGTGGTCCCTGACCATGCATTTAGTAATGTAGGAAAGTGAAGATTTGTATTATATTTTTTCGATGGTGGATACTGTTAATGTGCGTGACAACAGAAAGGAAATTCAACTCAAGGATGACAGTTTTACACACGCACACAGCATAGTCTGTATTTAAGGGAGGTTTTAGTACATCAAGGTAAATACAGGCTTTTATTTGATGTATGATGACGCATCAATGTTGTCAGTTACTTGGAAGTCGGACTTCCAAGTAACACAGTGTCCGAGTCAGACATCCGACTTCCAAGTAACTGACAACATTGATGCGTCATCATACATCAAATAAAAGCCTGTATTTACCTTGATGTACTACAAAAACACACTTAAAAGAGGATATCTCTGTGTTGGAAATTGGGATAATGCATCTCTCTAATCCTAACACCTGTTGAAGTGTTGCTTAATTGTTCAACCACCATCGTTAAGACGCTGAATAGATTTGACTGGGTCGTTCACACTTGCTGTGCGTTGATGGGTTGTTAACGACTGTCAGTGATTCTAAATAGACCAAGGTGTTACTAGATTTGAATCATCATTTGAAATAGAGAGGGGTCATTGACCACTGTTCTGCTGTACTAAAAATGTATATAAAAAACAGGACTATTTTATCAATTCAAAATTGCTTGACTCTCCCTTGGATTCAAAGTAAAATTAGCTGACCCTCCCTTGTACTAAAATTAGAAAGGCATGACCCTCCCCTATTTTCCTCCAGGGACCCCCTTCTGTAATTTTCGACTGGTCCCTTAGTAATCATGTCTACAGTTTTTGTTTAGTAACAGGGGGTCTCCCCATTTCTCCAATTCTTCAGTAAACAGAAAATACATTTTCAGGGCAGGATACCAATTTCATCCAATAAGGAGAGAACTCATTCAGGATAAACAAGATAATTTGGAAGTGACAAAACAAAGGCAAAAACGGAACTGGAACACTATAAAATTGAAGCTTTAAATTATTTGTGGGGTTCTCTGTAGGTTCGCCAGGTTGCTGCTCTGCAAGTGTGCCTTCGGTGTCTGTCGTGGTGTCTGTCATTTTGCCAGAATGTCTGATGGAGTGCTGCAGGCTAAATGAATTGCTACCACCATTAAGGGCAGATGAGGCTAATGTACAGTTACAGTAACGTAATAGAAGGAAGGAAACTAAGGTGCTGTCTCTTCAGTGATGTAAGGAGTGGTTACAGATTACAAGACGCTACCGCAGATGGTTGTGTAAGGCCTACAATCTATTTATCTAAAGCCCGAGGCACAGTTGGTGTGGACCAAAGATCACAGCAATTAATGTTTTGTCGATATTAATTAGCTGTTGTTGGGCAGAATACATTTTTCATACCGTCACACAGTCCCACAAAATTAACACATTACCCGCCTTGATATTAAACATCGTTTTTTATCCCCTTGCCAGCGTAATTACATTAATTAGACGATCGTTGAAACGCTGTGGAAGCCACGTTGTGTATATATTTTTTTACAGTCCTCGTGGGTTGGCGGAGGGATCCGTGTATCCACTGGAACGATAACATTCCAACCACTGACATTTCAGGGGGCTGGAGGGAGCTACAATGCAGATATCACAGGCCACATGTCTCTAACTGACAGACATTCGGTTTATTTTTTATTTTTTTCAGCAACAGGGGTCTCCCCGCCCCTCCAGCTCTTTAGTAAACAGAAAATACCATTTCAGTGAGGGATGCAAATCTTATCCATACAGGATAAACAAGTGAAATTAGAAGTGATGAAAGCAAGTAGTATTGCCTTTGGGCTTTTCTATTTCTTCCTAGAATTATAGGCTAATGTTTATTCTGTACACATCATCCTTTCATATTTGCTTAATGGCTTTGTGTTACCAACGGTCGCTTGGCCAGGTAACTTAACCTGGAATAAATAGATGTTTCAAAGACTCTGACCTCTAATGATATTCCTAGGGTAGGTTTTTTTTTGCAGTTTTTTGCTCACGCTTTTGCACTGACTTAATGGACACTTTTTTTGATTGGCTTTGCACTGATAATTATAATTATTTGTTTTATGACGAGATTCTGTGAGACACTTACGAAGCAATGACTAATGGTCACTATTTGTTTTTACCGCTGTATACCGTTTTTGCTCTGTTTAGTTGACGCTTCTTGTTTTTTTCTTTTTGCCTTGTATTGCTGTACACAACAGTACTTTTTCTTTTTCTTACTCTTTACCTGTAACTCTGTAACCTTAACTGATGTGCCGCCTCTGGGCGACTAATTTCCCCTGCGGGATCTGTCTGTCTGTCTGTGTCTGTCTGTCAGTCAGGCCGCCAGATGGTGGATTTGAATTTGCTGAAATAGTGGCTTTAAAGTTCAGTAGAAAAGGTCATAGAAACCAATGGGTGAGGTCACGGCTCCCTTCGTCCATTATTCTTTATAGTCCATGATCCTGACCTGAAAATGTACAAACACTCTATAGCTGGGATTACAATTGGAATATGAGCTTTAATCCTTTAACAAAAAAAAAGTTTGATTTTGTTTTTTAAACCAACTTGAAATGTGTACCTGCCCCATCCCTAACAACTATGGCGTATGGAATGAGTGAAGGAATGAGCCTCGAATGAATGAACACAAATGAATTAATTTTTCATTCTTATCCAAGGCCATATTGTACTACTGCTGTCATAATAGGCTATACCGCTATTAGTGTTGAATACAGGTTCTTTTCTTTTCATAAAGTATGGAGATTTGTCCAGCTAACGGACGTGCAGACAGATTAGCTTTTGGCAAAAGGTTGAACCTTTTCTTCGGCCAGGCATTAATTTCCCTTGCAGACAGGGGAATTGGAAGCTGAATATATGGGTATTTGGAAGTGTGAGAAATAGAAGAGAGAGTGAAATAGAAGAGATAAATGGGGGAAAGAAAAATGGAAAGATTAATGGTACCAGACAGCCGGCTTGTCTCATCTGTACTTCACTGAATCCCCTGCTCGCTGAATAGGCTTCCGACGACAGTAGCTATGTCGGGCTATCAATACAACAATGTGTCTCAAAGAGTTTGCCGTGCTCCCAAGGGCTAGTCAATCAGGTACACAAGACTCTACTAGCCAGTCAATCAAGAAGTTTTCCCCCAGTTGCCAAGGGCTGCAGGGTTGAAATCAGACATCTTTCCAAACTACCTACAGATAGATTTCTATCCATCCTGCTTGGAACACATATATTATTTTAATTGGCTAGGGTGGGAATTGTCAGAGTATTATATTAGATGCATAGGTCCCAGAGTGGGAGAGAAGATATAATGTAACATACACTTAACATTGTTACACAGTACATATTTGGCTGTCAGTAACTTGCAATACTTGCAAACGACATGCTTGAATCACCATGATTGCGAGTGCCCTGGTGATTGAGGAGTTCAAGAGACTGAAACGAATGATAATTTTGGAAAAAAATAAATAAAAGTGTAGCTGAATAGTTTTTTAGCCTCTCACTTTTGTCCTTTAATTTTAGTGGGGCTAGTGGCGAGGCTTTAAGCGATGGCCATGTCTGTCCATAACATAACATGCTGGTAAAAAAATATATATATATATGTGTGTGTGTATATATATATATATGTGTGTGTGTGTGTGTGTATATATATGTTACAGGGAAAATGGCATTCCAGGGAAATTGAAAGGGGAGCGCTTGTTTTCACCGCCCCCCAGGAAATTCTGTAGAACCAACGCTAGAGGGCAATGCAAGCCAGACATGAGCCCCACACCACACACGCACAAACGAGCACGCACACACGCATGCGCACACACACACACACACACACACCCGCGAACAGCCTTATTCCATGCAGTTGAAGCACAAGGGGGGCGAGGCTGGCGGGCTATGTTAGTGCAGTGAGTGGCAGTTGGGGCAAACCATAGCAGTCCCCACAACATAATTTACGATTCTGTGCCTATCGGTACATAACTCGGACGGCGCTTAGTCGACTAGCAGACCATCGGCCGGTCGTCACGGGCACTCGTGCCTGGAGGCGCTCGGGCGCGACTCCTCGGCCTCAAAGTCTGCTGAGTCGGCGCGCCTCTGTCATGGTCCAAAACTATACTTTATCGGCGAAAAAAAGTAGTCCGCGGTTGTTTGAAAAAGTAATGTCCCAAGCAGGAGTCAAACCCAGACTCCCAGTGGTAGTGGATGGGGAGTCCAATGATTATCGAAGTGCGCCACTGAGGCCGGTATGTATGTATATCCATGTTGTCGTCGTCGTCCTCGCATCAAAGCCCCGCCTCGCAGCCCCGCCCGCGCCTAAAAACAAGCGCTCCCCTTTCAATTTCCCTGTGACATATATATATATACACACACATATGCATATGTAACGCCCGGGATTCGAATCCGGGTCTCCCGCGTGGAAAGCCAACATATTAACCACGAAGCCAAAGGGATACCCCTATCGCTCAGGGGAGATATTAGACTTTCAGGCCATCAGGCTGAGGTAGTGAACCACTCTGTTACACTCACCCCCCTTTTGACCTCCTCCCACGGGGAAACCAGATCCGGGTCACGGCACCATTGTAACGCCTGAGATTCGAACCCCGGTATATATATATATATATCCCGAAATATACTTTCTGGGTTACCATGGAATTAGCTGTGCACCCATGCTCCAAGGAGGATGAACCCTACTTATTTGCTAGCAAGGCTTTCAGATTTCTGAGGGCTATTTTACTACAGGTGCACTTGCGTGAGGCATGCATGGTGAATTGGCAATTTCCTGAGGCACGGTGGTGTTTATTTGGTGCTCGCCTTGTGCCAATGTGGTAGGAGAAGTACAGTAGGGGATGAGTTATATGCAAATCAGCAGTGCACTGCAATGTTGTGCCGTGACTTTGTGCCGTCCACCTAGCCTGGCTCCAGCCTCTGAACCTCTAGCCACTCATTCAGGGTCTGGTGATGTCGAAGGTGGGGTTTTCTCGGTTGAAAATCTAACCGGCCCAATGGGGATGGGAATGATTCAGTATGAACCTTCCTTCTTTTCCCCCCATTTTCGCCCCAATTAAGTCATTAATTCCAACTATGTACTCCGATCTGAGTTTGAGATTGGGATCTCGGGGCTTCAAACCGAATCATACCAAAGACTATAATAAGAAAAAGTAAGTAAGTAATGTCATTGTGACTGGGATACCGGGTTGTAATTTAATGCATGAACCCTTTCCGACGCTCTTTTATTTGTAAATATGTGTATATAAAATATATCCCTTATCGAATCTGTTAATTACACCAACATTGTTTATGAAGTAGTTTGTTTACTATTTACTGAAATGATAAAATCGCTATTGTCATTTTGCGCACTGGGTCAGGCACATAGCGCGGCAGAGCGGGCACACAGCCGCCTGTCGCTGGCCACACACACACACACACACACACACACACACACACACACACACACACACACACACACACACACACACACACACACACACACACACACACACACACACACACACACACACACACACACACACACACACACTCACATTCAGCGTCTGTGACAAATAAACACAGTTACATCCAGTGCTTATTTAATTTGTAAATTAATAGGTGCCGGTGCCCATGAGCCCGATATTTTCCCCCATAAAATAGTTCAACTGATCCTCCTGTAAAGCGTCCCACATCAGACCAAAGTGTCGTGTCCAAGGGGTATACTTGTACAAGTTGCTTCATGCTATGGAAACAGTATAGCTCCTGACCTATGGTAGAGCTTAAGATTTTTGCCCGAGCCCGACGGGACCCGACCCGGCCCGTCGGCACGGGCTGGGCCGGGTCCAATTAGTCACGTATTTGTCGGGCTTTGGGTCGGGCTGGGCTAGGCAACAAAATGCAATTTCTTTTTTTATCCAAATAAATGCATATATTAATTAATTTGTAGCATATTCTTTTTTTCTAACAGACTGTTGAAAGGGTGAATGACTCCTGTTCTTAACGAATTACCAAGATTTTATGAGAAAAAAGGCTGCATGCAGCAATTAAGCTTGTTTAGAAAAATGACGGGCTACGGGCTGGGCTGGGCCCAATGTGTCAACTATGTATCGGGCTTTGGGTCGGGCTGGGCTTGAAGTTCTGTCGGGCTGGGTCGAGCCGGGCTCAAATATTTAGGCCCGATTAAAGCTCTAACCTATGGTGTGAGCGGTGGTAGCAGAATCCTATGATCCACAGTGCCTAAGGCAGCTGTCAGATCTAGGCGCACCAAAACAGCAGAACTCTGAGAATCAGCAGTTAAAATTAAGCCATTAAGAACTCTCAAAAGAGCCATTTCAGTGATGTGGCTTGGTTTGAAGCCAGACAGATACTTTTCGTGAATGCCAGGCTTAATTAAATACGACTGCAACTGAGCATAAACTACTTTCTCCAGGGCCGTTGACAGAGATAGGGCTAAAATTGGAGAAAATACGTAGCTTGGGAACCGTTGGATCCCAAGGCTACTTACTGTGGTCCTGACTCCCTGTCGCTGCCAACCTTACTGTTGGCCTGGGGAGGATGCAGAGTACCATATGCCTCCTCCGATAGACATGAGTCTTTTCACCTGACAGTGGGGAGTTTCATAGGGAGAGCATAACGCACACTGAGGTTCATGCTATCTCCCCCAGATCCACTATACCTGCTGAACAGTCGCCAATATAGGGCTGGGCAATTAACCGAAAATATATCAAAGCCGATATTTGAACCAATAACCGACTTAATCCTGCTCATGTAGGTTAATTGAATAATTGGGAAGCAGTTTTCTTTTAAAAACTTTTTAATGTTGAATCGACTATTTTTATTAGTCTGATTAACCAAGGCTGTGTATTGTACTTTGTTTGTGAAAATTGTGAAAACAACCAATCTATAAGCTCACATTGTGTCGCGATGTGAGATTGCTATTTTAATTTTTTTAATCATTCATTAATTGTAATCGAGGCAAAAGTATCAAATAATGGTGATAGTCATATCGCCCAGCTCTAGTCCCCATGAATACATAGTCATTTTAATGACTCTGCAACAGCTTGGCCACAGAGTTTGATGGGAATTAATGATTGGTTCAGTGGTGTATAGTGAAATAACAGCTGTGGTTTTCATCACCTTGTAAACAACTCCTGCATTTATGTTTCCTAAGCAAGTAATGAGCAGTGCAGCCAGTGTTGTGATGTGTTTGAAGTGAAAGCAGACTTTTATTTTAACTGGTCCTTGGCCATCTCTCAGTTTTCCATAATGCCTTCATAAACACCATGGCTTGTACCATAGCAGAGCAGACATAAAGCTCTTTTCGACCAGAACTAAGTAAACCATGACAGAGGGAACCTAGAACTCAAATTTTTGGAACCCAGAACTCAGAATTTATTATTTCCCTTTTTATATTGCTATCCTTCGAGTTCCACTCCCTGCTGAACAACCTGGCTTAATTCACTCATTTGCAACAAGAGTATACATATATTTATTTTACCTCTGCTTTTTGTACAGAATGTATCACATTGTGTACAAGACTGCACCTTTGTCATTGATTCTCTCTTCCTCTCCTCTCCTCTGTCTATCCTTGCCACTGACTTTGGTATGCTGGAGGCTTAACTAAAGATAATTTAAATGAATTTGTATGTATAGGACAACATCTCTGAGACCTGGACCCATAACATGCGTGTGTGTGTGTGTGTGTGTGTGTGTGTGTGTGTGTGTGTGTGTGTGTGTGTGTGTGTGTGTGTGTGTGTGTGTGTGTGTGTGTGTGTGTGTGTGTGTGTGTGTGTGTGTGTGTGTGTGTGTGTGTGTGTGTGTGTGTGTGTTTTACGCATTTGTGGGTTGTACAGTATGTGCGTGAATATGAGTATTACTGTGTGTGTGTGTGTGTGTGTGTGTGTGTGTGTGTGTGTGTGTGTGTGTGTGTGTGTGTGTGTGTGCGTGTGCGTGCGTGTCCATTAGTCATATGGTTTATGGTTGTCCTTGGGGAGTTTAGATGAAGCCCTCCATCACTCTGTGAAGGAAGGACGAGTAGAGGGAAAGAGACACATATGGGTGGAGATGAGAGAGGGGAGTGTGCAGAATGGTATGATGAGGTCCTCAGCACACGCTTCTCCAAAAAACATCAATGGCAAATCCGCATATATGGTGGTGTATGCTGATGTCATCAATATGAGGTCATAGACTGGCCTAGACTCCATTATTTGGACATGCCTGGCACGGAACTCCATATATGGGCATAATAGGAGTGCCGCTGCTGAAGAGGAGAAACATTGCTATGACATCAGTCATCTATGATATCAGTCAGGTATGACGACAGTCATATGACGTCAGTACTATAACAGTCATCTCCATATTTGGGCTCCATAGTTTCCCTCTCCATCAGGGTTGATTTCGTCGACTAAAACTATGACGAAAAATGTTTGTCGACTACCTTTTTTCACTGACTAAAAAACTAAATAAAAACTAAGCTATGACGACTAAGCTATGACGACTAAAAGCGACGCGTTGTGAGCTTGTAGATCGGCTATTTTCGGCATACAGCTAAGTAAAAATCATTTCGATGCCTTTAGTCGACTAAAATCGTATATTTTGCCTTAAAGTAAAACATTTCAGATGACTAAAATATGACTAAAACTAAACAGAATTTTATCCAAAAGACCATGACTAAAACTAAATCAAAATGTGCTGTCAAAATCAACACTGCTCTCCACTGACTTCCAGTATAAAATAAAAACATTTCAAAAAGTTGCCCATGACCTTCCCTGGATTTATAACACACCTCACATGTCCCCGACAGGCACTGAATGGATGCAACACGTGAGAAGAGTGACGAGATGAGAGATTGGTTTGTGTTGTGATAACCGTAAAAATCTTGACCTCTCACACATAAAGGTTATAGGGATCTCTCTGGGAGCTCATCTTATTAACAGCCGATCCATTCTCCAGCATTGGCGGCAGAGAGCACTCAAGAGATGGTCCAAAGACTTCCTCAATTAATAAGGTTAATGGTTATTGGTCGAGAGGTAGTGACCAATCACCAGGCTATATGACAGCAAGTCCGGTCTGCATGTCATAAACATGGTAATTTATAGGTTTAACGGATCCTTCCTGGAGGGAACTGGATCTTTTATGTGAGGGAGGAAGAGCATTGAAAGAGAGAGAGAGGGAGGGACAAGGCTAGAGATAGAGAAGAAGCATTATACATGTATTTAATGGGGTTCCTCGATTGAAGGCCATTTAATTATTGCATAGGCCTACTGCCAGGGAGGGGAGGACATTTTCTTAACCACTTAAGCCCTATATACTTCTTTGTATAACACATAGTGAAAATTGCTAATCTACAGGCTCACAAGTGAGCTGACAAAATGTAGAAAATGTGCCAAAAATGTGGACGCCAGGTTTAATTTGTAAAATTGTGATACAAGGGCGATGCCTGTTGGTAACACTTGCCCCTCGGTTATGCAATACCCCTTTGTACTGTACCAGTTGTTGTCGAAGTACTTAATGCAGTAGCCTACCCTTTGTCAAAGTACTTGGAGGCCAGTCTGAATGGTAGAACTATGATGTCATATCGATGTCATCAGGGATCTCCATATATGGGTATAAAAGGGACACAGACAGACAGACAGACAGACAGATAGACAGATAGATACAGATATTTGTGGATCCCACAGCGACTGGAGGAGGGGGATCAAAAGCAGAGGTTTTGACCCCCCCCCCCCCCAGCAAATCAAACCTTGTATACTACAGTAACTTCAATACATGTCATTTTCTGTTCACAGCTTTAGCCATATGTCAGACATAAACAGACAATTTTAATACTTTTAAAATGTGTTTATTTTTTAAATTTTGCATTTGTTAACATTTTCCATAGTCAATAAATGTTACTGAACGTATCATTGAGTCAATATTAGCTAAAGAAGTCATGGTCGTAAATCAATCTTTTCTCCAGGGATTTTATTTATTTATTTTTAAGATTTTAGCATATATTTCAGACAAGGTCAGTGTAGAGAGATGGGAAACCAAAGGCAGATAGAGAGAGAGACACGTGAGAAAAGAACCGGGGTCCTCACGGGGTCCTCACGCTCACGAGGACCACATGGTGTGTGCCAGTGGCGGAGCGTCTGGGTAGGCCAGGTAGGCGGCCGCCTACGGGCCCGGGACTCCGGGGGCCCGGGCCGTCAGATCACATGGACCTTTATTTTATTAGAATTAGACGCACTTTGCGTGCTCCGCCTCTCCACGGCCGCCTCTCAGCAACTTTCCCAGAGCTTACATGGAACTGCAAATATATTCGAGGCACCCCAATACACTGTTGGAAGCTCACCCTAACCCTAAAACCGAAATAAAGTAACACCTTAAACGAAACACAATCCGCCCAAAACCCGCACATTTCATGGGCTGGGCACACACGCACAGGGGGGGGCCTGATCAGTGTGCCGTGCCTACTGGCCCGGCTTTCAGTTGTTCCGCCACTGGTGTGTGCATCAACTGGCTGAGTCACCATCATGCTCCAGGACCATTCAAATCCGTCCCCACTTCTATAACGCAACGAAAACTCAAATTAACTAGGTTACCTATCTCAAGCAAGTTGATTTTCATACCTATGGAAATGAATGGATTCCAGTGGCTTCCGCAAAAAACTACAGTATGGTTTGGAGAATGGTTCACATTAAGGTCAAGCACTGGGTGGGAGGGAACATTTACGGAAGAAAGAGGGAGAGAAAGCCTATTTCACCTATGATAGGTACAGAAACGTGAAACTTGAACAACTCATTGCGACCCGATGTCAGCGCAATAGCCCTGAAAACTGATCTACAAGCTATCAGCGCGCTGCGATGCAACAAGTTGATAGCTTGTAGATCAGTGCAAGCAGGCACCGTTGTGTGATGCGTGTGAATGAATCTTTAGGCAAAGTGGTTTGGTAGTATGTATACTGTAGTGCCTGTGATGTCCTTTAGTACTCTTAGTCAGGTTTTGGTGCACTGCAGCCCTGAGCTTCTCAGACGCTCTGCATTGATATTCAGACCCTGCTTCTGATCCCCATCACTGCTCTCTGTCTCTCTCTTTTTTCCTTCTCCCCTTTAATTCTCTTTATCAGTCTCTCTCTCTACTGTATATATATCTGTGCAATTTGCTGCGTCCTCTCTCTGACAGAGAGAGTGAAGACAAACTGTCTTCAGGGTAGTTCAATGTGGGATGAGTTCTATTCTATTCAAGTTTTCATTTCATTTCATTCAACTTCTCCATTGTTGTAACTGCCCTGGCCATCGGGCAGTATGTAGGTGTGGCTTATATGTAGGTGTTGCTGATAGTCTCCTTGTGTTTTCCAGCTTTGTATCTTAGTGTCCTTGTGAGTCATGAAGATTTGACAGTGCACAGTTACTTTGATGCAGTTTCAAAGTAGGCAGATGTGCTTCTTTAACAATGTCACTATGAAATTCTACTCATTCATATGTTATTCAACTGTCCAGGTTCCACAGATTTGGAGTGGAAACACATGACATCTTCAGATGTGTTTCCGGTTCAAATCTGCTGCTGAGCCTGTCAAATGAAGCTACGTATGTGAAACTGACCCGGAACAGGAAATGTGTGGCTATCCTTATTTGTAGAGGATGGCTGGCTGTTGAGCAGCAGACAGATTGGCAGGTAAGCAGGCAAGTGAGCAGGCTGGCAGATGAGGAATGACCTCAAGCACAAGGAAAGACAGGACATTTGGGATCAACCAACAACAGGTGACACAGAAGAAGAAGGAAACACACAAGAGAAGATACTGGAGCACAGCCGTGAAGTCTGCGACAGGCATGGATCAGCAGTAAACTTTCAACTTTAAAAAATTTATTAAAAAACGTTCAACTTCATTTCAACAAACAAATCATTTCATAAGACATGACAATCTTTTAATCTGAGATCTTTGATATGCTCAAAATGGTCATGAACAACTCAATATCTTACATTTCAACAACACACCTGCAAGGAGCGGATGCGGGGTGGGGGTGGGGGAAAGCATGGAGGGTTGTTGCAGAGAGCGGGAGAGAGGCAGATGGAGAGGAGATAGATTAAAAGAGCGATATGAAATGGAGAGAACCAAAAGCGATAAGGTCTCTGTACAGAGTGATGAGAGAGAGAGAGAGAGAGAGAGAGAGAGAGAGAGAGAGAGAGAGAGAGAGAGAGAGGAGAGAGAGAGAGAGAGAGAGAGAGAGAGAGATGAGGAGAGAGAGAGAGAGAGAGAGGAGAGAGAGAGAGAGAGAGAGAGAGAGAAGAGAGAGAGATGAGAGAGAGAGAGAGAGAAAGAGAGAGGAGAAGAGAGAGATGGAGAGAGAGAGGAAAGAGAAGGAGAGAGAGAGAGATGAGAGAGGAGAGAGAGAGAGAGAATTCAACCAATTGTCCCGGTTTGATTCTTAAAGAATTTCCTCTGGACATTTTAAGCTATATTCTTCAGACAGGAGAGACAGGAAACCAAGGGCAGAGAGGAGAAACGTGCGAGATAAGACAGGAGTGGAATTTAAACTGGGGTCCTTGCAGCTTACATGGAGCTGGCTGAGCCACCAGGCACCCCCCTTAAAACAATATTTAGGCAGACAGTAAACAGAGTTTGATCATTTTCATGGGTTTTATTTGATTCTGTATCATGCAGCATGGAGAGAAGTACAAACACTACAGTAATATCTGTAACAGTCCTCTGTATCTGTTTGAAGTACTGTGTGGTGGTGTAAGTCAAAGTATGAAGATTGTAAACATTGGTTTACAAAGTTGCTCAGATATAATCTTGAGAACTTCCATTCTCAAACACACACACACACACACACACACACACACACACACACACACACACACACACACACACACACACACACACACACACACACACACACACACACACACACACACACACACACACACACACACACATTCATTAATCAATTTAATAGATAGTAGATTTGAATAATAAATATAGCTGAGCAGAGTGCAGACGGATTGTGGATATTGTATATCTGTATTGTGTTGCTTATAATGCAGGTTTCAAACTTGTGTCAACAATTCAGTTACCCTGACTAAGGTTTGCAAATGTTTGTACTTCATCTAGACACCGCAGACGGATTATGTCATTCTCATTAAGCTTTTGCATTTTATCACCATAGCGACAATATGTGGTTAGTCAGCTTCATATTACAAACAAAGTTGTGAGCTTGTAGATTGGCTATTTTCACAAGGGAATAAGTCATACATTGAAAATAAATCCCTAAAAGTAGAATTTCATGTTATCTTTAAAAAGTGTGCATGCATTAATTATTACGGTCATGATTTGTGCGCAGCAGTTAAAATTAAGCCTGCATAAGGTAAGACTCAAACTGGGGACCTTGTGACCTACAGACAGTGACGCCACCACCGAAGAGAGAAAGGGAACCTATTTAGCTCACATTGTGCCAGTCGGTTTGTTAAAAATGCAGTCATCAAGACAAAAGTTTGCCAAATGTTTTCACATCTACACACAACATGGACAGATCCTAGTATTCTAATTAGGCTATAGTTTCATCACAATTCCGTTAAGCCTTGGCCTGGCTTCGAACCTGTAACCTTCTGTTTCCCAAGTGTCGTTTCTACCCATTTCAACTACAACAGTCCTGTTTAAATTGGTTGAAAAGCATAACGTTTTCCTTCTGACATGCACCATACCCATGTTTCACTTTCACTAACTTGAAAACAAATACAGTCAAAATACCATTTCATCTTGTCTTTAAACAGTGCTCAATTCAGCAAAAGCTAAGGTATGGCAAGGTCATATGACAGCATTAATATCAAAGGCCACCAAACACATAGGCTAATAGTATGCCAAAAAAAAGCTACATGTCAATGTGAGCAAATGGCTTGAGACAACATAAGCCTTCTCAAATGCGGTCTCATCCCTCTGCTACAAACATAAATAAATCAAATAACATTCAAACATGTAGTCTACAGCATGAGACAACGGGGCTTGCACTTGAAAATGTTGAATCGTAGTTCAAACCTTCAATTAAATATCTCTCAAACGCTAAGAGACATATAACTTTTTAGTGACTCGTTTCAGTGAAGGTGACAGGTGTTGAGGGCGTGAATCTCTGCCCTGCCTGCCCACTTGCCCAGTCTTTTGTTAAGCAATATCAGTCGCCTAATCACCGCGACAGCAAACAGAAATGTACATGCAGTTTGCAGTTTGTGATAATCCAACAGTATGTTCTAATCTGCTCTCTAACCGTGCCACTCTGAAAACGGAATTGCCATGTTAAAGGTTTCATGACGTTCAGTTTTACCACACATTAAAAGTCTTTGTCATGGTCCTTCAAACGTGTATAGAAAGTTTTAACAAAAAATTCCACTCCATTGATCCATGGCAGGTGTTTTTCTCTCACATTTCTAAAGCCTTTTCAACTGCAATGAAAAAAGAAATCTTTGCCTGCGGGTGTCGCTGGTGAGGGATTTTGCCTGTCAATCATCGCCTCTGCTCCGCCCTCCCCAAAGGAAAGGATAGGGGAGGGGAGGGGCGAGGAGGAGAGTGGGCGGGATTAATCGGCTGTGACCTCACTGCCGAAGGGCCAAGCTGAGATTACTTTTCAGCCTAATTATTCCGAAAACCCCAGACCACAGAAAATCCACTGAATGTTTAAAGTTCAGATTTTTTGGGTGTAATTGAAGTCATAAAACCCCCCAAAAAACATACAAAATAAAAAAAGTGAAAATGAATGTCATAGAACCTTTAAAGAAAATGACAGTTGATTAGCACATTGTGTTGGCCAGATGCATAGCCACCGTAGAGGCAAGGCAAGCTGCCTGCGCGGCACCTGTCAGCAGGCAGCGTTAGGCGAGAGCAGTGGGTTGGAGGCGCCGCGTCCTCCCAGTCGGGGCTCCTCACTGGCGGGTGAGCCAGTATGATACAACAGCAGTGTATGCTATTTCCAGTGAATAGATTTGGTGTAGATGGGGAAAAAAGCGGTCCAAGTACGGTTGTAACTAAGAATAGAGACAGTTGTGAGCAGGAGCGTAGATTGATGTGTGTTAGAAATAGGACACACTCTGTCCATTGTGTCTGTCACCAGTCCAGTGGTTAGACTATTAGATGATACAAGAACACTGACTATTCCACACAGAACACACACTATTTTAATGGATGACTTGAAAAGGCACAAACCAGGTGTGACTTATACTAAAGCCACAAGCCCTGCTGTCATATGCACAGTTGTGAGCTTGTGTGCGAGCGTGCGTGTGCGTACATGCACCATTGTGAGGTTTAATTGCTGTTGAAGGTTGAAGACTGGACTTTTCTTTCAGTGATATTCACTAGTATTGATAGTGTGGGCGTGCGTGCGTGCGTGTGCTCGTGCATGTGTGCGTGGTGTTAATGTAGTATAGTGTGGGGTATTGTTGCACCAACAATGTGTGTCCTTGAAAGTTTTCCTCTGCTTCTCTTCTCTTCTCCCTCCTTCCCTTATTTCCTCTTTCCTCTTTCTCTCTCCTCAGTGCTTTTCCTTTCTCACTGCCTCTCCTCTCTCTCTTCCTGTGTGTTCTTTCATCCCTCCATTTGTCTCACTCTGCCTCTCTTTCTATCCTTCATCTCTCTTTGTCTCCTCTCTCTCTCTCTCTCTCCTTTGATTGTATCTCTCCCTACCATCTTTCCTTCTTTCTTTCCCTCCTAACCTTTCCTTCCTTCTTGTTCTTTCTTTCCTTCCTTTCCTTACAACCTTCCCTTCTTTCTTTCTTTCTTTCTTTCTTTCTTTCTTTCTTTCTTTCTTTCTTTCCCTCCACCCAAATGGAGTGGTTGAAACCAGGTTGCATGTCTACACTGGTGGTCCTGTCCCATGGGGCAACCTGTCACAATGGGGGTGGAGAG
>NC_137612.1:35214535-35254535 GCF_963280865.1 Gymnoscopelus braueri | reverse complement strand
CCAGACGAGCCGTCTTGTCGACATCAAGAGACTTGGCAGTTCCTCTGCCCTGTCACTCTTACTGACTGTTTGTGCCAAGGCAGCTGTGTTGCTGCTGCAGTCCATCAGTGTGTTTGCTGCTTAGCTGCCTATCCCTACTGACTGGCTGCTCATCTTACTACAGTAGCTAATTGATTGTTTTGTGTGCTAACTGTCTGAATAATTGATTGATTGACCGGCTCATTGGAGAGAATTATCAGAGCTTCTGATTGGTCCGCTGATAGCTGAGCCAGCAAACCAATGCCGACTGCCTGTTTTGTAATTTATTTTCTTCTTTGCTAACTGGTTAGTTAGCTGAGTGATTGATTACTTGTCTGAACTTGTTGACTGACTGACGGAAAGAACAAAAAGCCAATCGGTTGACTGACTGATTCTTCACCTAGTTTGCTGCCTGCTTGGCGGTAGACAGTCTCTAATCTAATCTTTATTAATATTACGCATGGTGTGTTGAGTCAGTCAGCCAGGTAGCTACTAATTCAGACAGATAGTTAGTCAGCTGCCAGCCAGCAAATCCAGTGCAACCAACTAGTCATCCAGTCAGTCCGGTCAGCCAGCCAGCCAGTCAGTCAGTCAGTCGGTCGCCCGGCAGCCGGCCGGCCGGCCAGTCAGTCAGTCAGTCAGTCAGACAGACAGACAGACAGACAGACAGACAGACAGACAGACAGACAGACAGACAGACAGACAGACAGACAGACAGACAGACAGACAGACAGACAGACAGACAGGTGAAGATAATTGATTGTGCCTCCCTTGGGGCTGGGCTGACTGTGTGACCTCCAGCATCTCTACGGCACCACTGCGTCAAGACAGTCAGACTGCACAGTAATGCAGGGCACACAGCATGTCACTCCTTCCCTAACACAGTTAGTCTGTCTCATACCCATATGCATTCAATAACATGATGATTAGGGGTGTGCCGATTTCACGAAACGATACGATACGATATTGGGGTCACAACTTCGATATGATTTCAATACGATACGATACGCACTTTTTTATTATGAAAATGTATGGGGGAGAAAAAAAGCAAACAAATAATTCTGTTTTTGCATTATTCAGACATGCAAACTTGTAGCTTTTCAGCTACAATATCCGTTTTGAATCCAAATAGGGCAATAGTGTAACACCTGACCCGAAAAAAAACAACATGTTGTCACCCTTTTCACCTCGGGCTGTTTGCATGCCTGATTATTATTATTGTAAAAAAAAAAATCCAAAACGATACATATCGCCACGAAAACGTATCGCGATATATCGTGGGACGATATATCGGCATACCCCTAATGATGATAATAATATATATTTTTTTACCTGACTCCCACTGTTCTGCTGTGAGGAAATCTGACATAATACGCCCCTCTGTTCTGTGTGTTGAGAGCACGCTCTCTAGACACTAGAAAAACTCCCATCAGCCTACGCAAATCGTGTTGGCATTGGGAAGATTTATGTCCGATTTCATGTCCTCCCAGTAGAACGATAGGCAAGACGGTAAAATCTAGTATATGGCTGGAACGTGTATGAATTGCAAAAAACAATGGTGTAATCTAATCAGTACACTCAGTGACTCAAGAGATATTCACATTTATAGGGCTGGCCTGCCTGTTGCTGTCCAACTAAAAATAGCAACAAAGTTATCTTTTCAGACAATTTCTACTTTCTTAACCTCCTTGGTCTATGGTACATCGATTGGCTAGAGCAGTGAGCATGCAGTAACCTACGGGTGTATGATGGGTACATCTGATCTGTAGCTGAGGTCAGTATTCTTGTGTATATACAGTATCATCCTGTAGAGTACATTACTGTATGTCATGGCACTGAGGTCCTTGGAGCCTACAAGGAATCAAAGGAACATTGTAATGGTACGATTTACAGATTACAGTCACATGGCTTTCCATTCTGTTTTTCTTTTCTTTTCTTTTCTTTTCTTTTGGGGGGTGGGGGCATAAACACTGGGCACCTCAGACTAGATTTTAGGGGCCATGTCCACATAAAATGTATTTTTGAGCCGCCAGCAATTTTCTGCCATCGCATTGCCATACAAAGATGCACTGGAGTGCTCCTCTTTCTAGTGCCGAGCATGGCATCCAGCGTATTTTTTTTTGCTTTGGGCACCTCAAGCAGAAAACAAAAACATCAATAAAGGTCTGTTTATTCATCTAACCATAAATTATGGGATGAATGGATGAACTACTGAATGTGCATAATGTCTCCAGATGGCATCAGATTTTCAGGTAGACCCATGTGATTTCTTTGAATGACCACATGACCCAGACAACAGACAAATATGTGCACATATTTAATCGTCAGCCTTTATTTTTTATTGTTTTTCAGCTGGACATTGACACACCATTCAGTACATTTTAGCAGTATAACTGAAAAAACAAAGAAATAATATAGCTGCAAGCAGCGATAAGCGGGGCCAGGGAATGCAGAAAGAAAAAAGAAAGAAGCAATGATAAGTAATATGCACAATAAGCCATAGAAACATAGAAGAATGAACTTGAGAGAAAGAAGACCATGCAATTAACAAATTAGCATTTTAAACCCTCACTAACCCTAACCTCAGTAAAACAACGCCTAAGCCTATCCTCAAGAAACACTATGTGTAAACCCAAGAATGCCAAATCATGATCACCCTGATACATTGTCGCGGACAGCGATCGAACCAGCGATCTACGGACTCCGAGGCTGCCTCTCTTCTCATTGAGCTAGATATATGACCTCCCTCGTAGTGTCTGTTGATATTTATTATATTAAGTATTTCCGTCCATTATGAACCAAGCCTCTGTGTCCCGAACTACTCTAGATCACTGGTTCACAAACCATTTACCAATAAAGGCATTTTTGTGTCTCCTCGGAACGAAAACTAGTGAAAGTAGCCGATCTACAAGCTCACAAAACGTTGCTATCTGAAAAGTTGTGAGATTGTAGATCGGCTATTTTCACAATGAAGTTTGTCATACATTGCAAAAACATACTCTCTCCAAGAAGCATTTCATGTTACCTTTAACAGTTGCACATGCATTAATTGATACAGTCATGTTTTGTGCGATACAATTGAAAAGTAGCCAGCAAGAGGTGAGGCTTAAACCGGCGACCCTGCGATCCAGAGGCTGATGCTGAAGCGAGACGCCATTGGACCAACAGACCAGAACCAGTGAAAAAATAATTCACACTAACACTAACACTAAGATCACTCGTTCACAAACCATTTACCAATAAAGAAATTGTATGTCTCCTCGAAACCGAAACCAGTGAAAGCAGCCGATCTACAAGCTCACAAAAAGTTGCTATCTGAAAAGTTGTGAGATTGTAGATCGGCTACATTGAAAATAGTACGTCATACATTGAAAAAACATGCTCTCAAATAAGCATTTCATGTTATCTTTACCGTTTGCACATGTATTCATTGATACAGTCATGTTTTTTGCAATTCAACTTAAATGAGTCTGCATCAAGTGAGGCTTGAACCGGCAACCTTGCGGTCGTGAGGCACTCGCTTAACCCTCGTAGGGTCCTCGGGTCCTTTTGACCCGGTTTAACATTTTCAACATGAATTAAAAGTATGTAAAAAAAATTTGTTCTCTATGAAACTTCTTCTATTTGCCTTATTTACTGTACTAAACATGTGATATGAAAATGAAAATTTTCATTTTCATGAAAATTAAAATTTTCACACAGGGCCTTCGGGTCAAAGTGACCCGAAGGCCCTGGGTGTGACTAAAACACGAAGACCCTACGAGGGTTAAGGGAGAAGCCATTGGACCAACAGACAAAACCTGTGAAGAAAGAGATGCAGTTTCACGCAAATAGCTGAAAAATCCTGGGTTTAAGTGTTTTTCAAACTGCTCAAAATTGCGGACAATCTAAGGGCGGAGCTTACTGGTCAACGTGATAGATGTGTTCCTCATGAGTCAAGGCACATGTGTAAGCAGGTTTAATGGCTGTCGGCCAAACGAGGCATGACGTTTGCCTGTTTAAAGTTTGCATTTCCAAAAAATCGCTATAGCGCCCCCCTTTGACCAATTGGAGTAAGATTGGTTTCAGTGATATTTGGAATGACCCTCAACATTACCGCAAAGTTTCAAAGAAATGTGAGTGCATGTATGTGTTAGGGGCAGATGAATAATTGTCATAAAACTGCAATATTCATTGGCTCATTAAAGCTTCATTTTTTCATTTATGGAAAATCTTTTGCACATGTTTGTCGGCATAGGTCCAAAGTTCATGTGTAAAACGTTTCGTGCAGATTACTAAAAAATCCCAGGAGGAGATAGGTTTTAACTGTTTTTCATATAATTCAAAATGGTGGGAGATCTAAAGGTCAGAGGTCAAAAGTCAGAGTGTGAAAGTTGTTGATCATGAGTAGACGCATATGTATATTGAAGTGTCATGGCTGTAGGTCAAACAGGGCATGAGTTGTACCTGTTTAAAGTTGGCATTTTGCTATAGCGCCACCTTTTGACGAAAGATTGTGAGAATTATTTCTTGATAGTTTTTCATGACCATCTACCATATGGCCAAGTTTCGTAAAAAGCGTATGCACGGTTCAGCCAGAACTGCCAAAGTGGCAGAAGAAAAAAGAGGGGAACATTAAAACAGGTCCAGAGCTGAGCTCTGGCCCCGAAACTAAACTTTCTGTCACGCCATGCTGGCGTGTGGTGGACATTTTGCCATGGACATAGAAAATGAGTGGACAAACTCAAAGAGCTAGCCCTAAATGACCATTACAGAGTGCAGTGGCTGCATACTGCTACAGCATTTGCTTCACAATGCCCAGGTCTCATGATTAGGGGCCTGCGCTCTGGAGCAAGATCTCTTCAAAGAAAATTGTTCCACTTCCCCTTTCCCCCGATTTTAAGAATTGTAAATCAAACCATTAAGACCTGAAGCCGATTATACAAATGCCTTCTAAATCCTAGCAGTTTTCTGAAAAACGTATGTTTCTTTTTTTACTAAAATTTTTATCCCGCGATTTTTGTAACCCATTTTGCCAATTTCCTAAGTGATCCTGGGGGCTACACCAGCCCTACACCAGCCCTACACCAGTCCCCCTACAAAACGTATGTTTCTATATCAGTGGTGCTCAAACTTTTTCATGTCAAGGACCGCCAAAATTATATGTATTTGGCAGCGGACCCCCATCTCAAAATATTTTGTTCCAGGGACCCCCAGAAAGCAAAGATTTGAGTTAACAAATGTTCGCTTTAAAAATATATTTGTCACAGGGAAATTGGCATTCCAGGGAAATTGAAAGAGGAAGCGCTCGCTTTTAGGCGCGGGGCTTCGGTGCGAGGCGGGGCTTTTCGAGACAGGGTTTTTTATGCGAGGCTCGCGACACGTGATAATAGTTATTGTCCATGACGGAGGCGCGCCGACTCAGCAGAGCTTGAGGCCGAGGAGGCGCACCCTCGCGCCTCAGGCGCGAGTGCCCGCGCCGACCGGCCGAAGGTCTGCTAGTCGAATCAGCGACGTCCGAGTTGTGAACCGATAGGGGGAGAATAGATCTTTTCATGGGTTACAGTCTATGGTTACTATCCAGTGTCCACGACGACACACATGTGTGCGTGTGTGCGTGTGCATGTGTGCGCATGCACACACACACACGTGCGCATGTGTGCGCATGCACACACACACACGCGTGCGCACACATGCGTGTGCATGTGTGCATGCGCACACGCACACACGCTTTCATTCATTGCCCTCTAGTGTTGGTTATACAGAATTGCCTGGGTGGGTGGTAAAAACAAGCGCTACTTTTTCCAATTTCCCTGGAATGCCAATTTCCCTGTAACATATATATTATAAGATTTGCAGAGTGAATGACACAACAACATGGCAATTTGTGCTGATGAATTCACAACCTCAGGACCACGGACAGCAGACAGAGTCGGCGAGGTTAGGTTGTAGGCTAGCATATACTTGTTAAAGAGAGGGCAGAGAGAGGGGAAGAGACAAAGAAGAGAGAGAGAAATAGAGGGGGGGGAGAAAAGGAGAGAGTTTGGTAGGGCGAGTCAAACGTGCGGGAGAGAGAGAGAGAGATTTCACAAGCAGGCACTGAGGTTCAAGGTTCAAGGTTCAACTTTATATTGTACATAGGTTATGGCATGGGTCTTCAACAGGGGTGTCTGAGACCCCTAGGGTCCTCAGTATAATGGGGCCCGCCAAATGTTAATGTGATAGAAAACTTATTTTTTTTACATGAAGCACTTGAACCCTAGGATCTACAAGATCCACTATATTGGTGTTGTAGAGGGACAAAAGAGCAGACCAAGTTGAAGCGACTATCCTACTTCCCAATAGTGGTGCGCGATAAGTATCGGCCCGATAATTATCGGTCCGATATCAGGAATTATGACGTCATCCCAATAGACCCGATAAAATAATTTATCCCGATAATTTACCCCGATAATATATAATATTTGTCAGCTGTGATCTGAATGGACTCTCTCGGTTAGACACCGTTGTGTGGAGAAGTATAAATCTCGGTTAGACACCGTTGTACTGGAGAAGTATAACTCGGTTAGACACCGTTGTGTGGAGACTCTCTCACACAGCAGCAGCAGCAGCACAGCCCCTCCCCTCCCCACACACACACAGCGACGCTACACACACAGAGAGAGAGAGAGAGAGAGAGGAGAGCTGGTTGAGACCTGGTCTCAAACGTGTTACGTCTTGGATAGACCACTGTCTGGAATAATAACTGATCATCATACATACAGGTCTACTACTAACCTTTGTGGCTGTTGTCATCTTAAATTGACCAGCTAAAGTAACATTTTAGACTAAGTGTTCTCCAACTTGCTTGGAGGTCAGAGTGGTGTGGTGGATGCGTTTAAGGCATGTTGCCAATCAGCTGTGTAACATTAGCAGGTTAACGATGGCTCGTTGAGGCTGTGCATTTGACCCTGATTTGACCACACAAAAGCACTAATTAATGGCAGCTGTAAGTAACCGGTTGTCTGTCGTCTGTGTCTTGTGTATGTTTAATAGCCAATTGAATGTTTTCTGTACCCTAGAGCAGTGGTTCTCAAACTTTTTCATGTCAAGGACCCCCAAATTGACACTTATTAGCCTGCGGACCCCCATTTGAAAATATATGCCAGGGACCCCCATAAGAGAAGATTTTTTACAGCTCTAGCAGTGATTCTCAACCATTTTAATTTAGAGGACCCCCAGTTTGACATGCATTAGGGCTACAGACCCCCATTTAATGGCATTTCTATCACTTGGACCCCAATTTCTATCGTAAAATCTATGTTAATTTAACTCTGAGAGTGTACAAATGGAACCAAATGGACCCGTCAGAGTTACAGACCCATAAGGGTCCATTTGGTGCCTAATCTATCATTTAGCTGGGGACCCCCTGGAGCTCCCTCAAGGACCCCTGGGGGTCCCCAGACCCCACTTTGAGAACCAAAGCCCTAGAGATATCAAGTAATTCCCTCTCCCTTATGCTAAACTTAGTGACTTCTAAGGTTACTTCTCCTCAAAAAGACAACTTTATTTTCCTTTCTCAATGACAAGCATATTGTTATTGCATTTTGGCTATGTGCAATAACTGCAAGCCAATGTTCATAGGCATTGTCTGTATTTGTCTTCATTATTTCTTGAATTCCTATTTCTTTAGTTGCCAATAATTCAACTGTAAGCCATTTTCAGTCTTTTATTGCTACACAATAAATAGTAAAAAGAAATTCTACATTCATAAATAATACAAAATAAAATAATAATAATGATTAAAATGTTCTATAATTAAATGTATTCTATTGTTCAAAGCTATGTTAAATCCACCTTTGCCCACTACTAGTATTTCTTACCATAAGGTGTGCTAATACTACAGATTCATATACATTTGAAAACATTTTTTTTAGATTTTTTAATATATGTATATATATTTGTATTATCGGTTATCGGTATCGGTATCGGTCTTGAGAAGCAGGAAGTTATCGATATCGGTATCGGTTTCAAAAAACCAATATCGTGCATCCCTACTTCCCAATAATTATTCCAACCATTTAAAAAGTAGCGCTAATAGGCTGAGCTTCGTCAGGAACTGTGACTTGTTTCCACTCTAAACAAAACCAGAAAACTTCTTACTTATTAACATAAAATAATATGGTCCAAACATCTGAAACTCAGTCAACAGAAAATATGACTGGCCTCCTGACACACTGGCCTCTCTCTCTCTCTCTCTCTCTCTCTCTCTCTCTCTTTCTCTCTCTCTCTCTCTCTCTCTCTCTCTCTCTCTCTCTCTCTCTCTCTCTCTCTCTCTCTCTCTCTCTCTCTTCTCTCTCTCTCTCTTTCTGTACTGTAAACATGCTGTGTCATCAGCCTGTGTCACATCACATAGCTAGAAACATAGCGTCACTGTCGGGTGGAAACCTGTCAGGTGCAAAACTGTTACTTTTCAGGAAATCGAAAAAAATAACCTGTGTTTCACTGGATCCAATGTAGTTATTATTGGTCATGGTCACACGCTCTTGTTAATACTTTTCATTGGTTTTTATGTATAAAACCCATAGACAGACTTAACCACTTCCACTTTAAGAAAAATGTAAAGTAGCAAAAATAGCAGACCTACAAGCTCACGTTGTAACCGGCAATGTAACCGGCAATTTTATCAACTTTTGTGTTTCACTGTAGTGTAACAAAGTAGCTGGCAATTAATTGACGAAAAAACATAAAAAAGTTGAAATACGGAGATACAAGGTTTCTGCCCGACAGCAATGATAGTTGCAAAGCATCTCCTCACTGAACACTGGAAATATGAAGTGAGAAGGAAAGAGAGATCAGCGTCAAAAGTGTAAGCATGGTGTTGGGAATGATTAAGGACAGGAAATAATGGCATTAAGCCATATTTCAAATGGGTTTGCCTGCTGCCAATATTCCTAGAAGACGCGAGAGGAGAGTGCAGAGAGACTAGTAACTGTAGGAAACAGGAGAGAGGGACTGGAGTGCTGGGGTCGATACGAATTCAATTATTTTCCTGCTCTAATTCAGCCCCAGTGTTCAAAACTCACTGAACTGAGCCCCAGTGCCTCTCCTAAAGTGTGACTAATGTTTACTAATGTGCTTCTTCAGATGGTCTTGGGAGGCGGTCAATGGGGACTGATTTGACTGTGATCTCACGTGTCCAGGTCTCGTTTTTTTTCTCTTTGAATTCATGTCCTTCAGGTGGAAAGGCTTCAAGCGTCTCTGTGTGCATTTTGTGGGCATACAGTATGTGCCAGAGGGAGAGGAGGCAGTGACTAATAGCTTTTATCCACCTCCACCCCCTGATGTGTCAATCATTCTATTTTTAGTCTTTGGGCTGGTGATTGGCGGGTCGATAGGAAGTGCCTCGGAGAGTCAGCCGATGGTGATTGGTTGGTGCAAGTCTTAAGAACATCCCCCAAGTGGTGGATCATTCATGAAAAACAACTCTTACTTGAGTATTTTGTGAATGTAACATCCCCATTAGACTGGTGACGTCTGCATGAACCCTGTCAACAATAGGCACATCATCACTTAGAGCAGCGCTACCAAACCTGTGGGCCATGAGCATAATGCAAGTGGACTTCCATCTAATTGGAAAAACGCTAAGATTTTATTGATAATAACAATAATATTAAAAGAACAATGTGGAAAAATGTCATGGTATTTTTCTTTAAAACCGTGAAAGAAAAAGTGGTTTCATTATGATGCCGATAAATATGAACTTGAAGTATAAGTTCCACTTATTGATTGATCGTTAAAATAAACATGCTCTGATGCACCCATGTGACGTCGGAGGTCTGATGGGTGGGCCGTGAACACTTTCAAGATTCTCAAGTGGTCCCTGATCCAGAAAAGGTTGGGGGAACAGCTGAGATAGACTCCATCACTTAAGAGAAAGATGACACATGCAGACGTAGCTTGGCCAATCCCAGCTCAAGTCAACATTTTAAATAGTAATGTTAACACATCATTTTATAGCATTCAAAACAGCACACAATATTATATGATTTGTTTACAGAATACCGAAAATGAAGTAGTCCATTATATATTAAAGTCCATATTACTTATCTATTGATAAAAAATTACACCAACTCGCACTTACAACTGTTTTGGATGCCTATCATTTGACATTTTGTTCTGCATGAGAGAGCTAAATTGTGTAATAGCTGAAATGCTAGTTTGCTCACTATGACGTGCCCATAGTAAGGGACCGGGTGCTTAGGTTCATGTGAGCCTATTAAAAATCTCAGTTCTCATAAATAAGCCAGTGATGCAACGATGATAAACCAGGCTTGAAGAAAACGTCTGGTAGTAAGTAGACAACATACTGAAACCCACACTTTTTAGCTGCGACCAAACAGCCACTCAGTCAGTCAGTGTGGCATTGATTTGATTGATTGATTGATTGATTGACAACAAGTATATGTACAAAATAAAAGATGCACATTTTAGTGTTTTTACTGTTACTGATGATTTATATTTAACATGAACTTTTTTTTAATGGAATGTCCTATCTCAGACATTCCCTCTGTAGGCTATATAGGCAAACTGAGCTGGTCTTATCATGAATTACATGCTGGTTATGTAACTCATTCACTCATTTCCTTATTTTTTTTTCTTTGGTCATCCTCCTTCCCCAATTCTTTCCTCTCCCTCTCTTTCAATGTCCTCCTCTCCTCTCCACTTTACTCCTGCACACTTAGCCTGGATGTGTTGAATTTAATTAGACCAATAACTCCCCACTGATTTCTATTCACTCATCTGGAGCAGGGAGAGATTGTACAGACCAGTCTTCCAACGACCTTGCAGCAGCTGCTTACTGCCGAAAGGAAATGTGTGTCTGCCGTCACATGCTTCATGCTTTGTGTGTTTTGCTGTGTTTGAGCACACGTGTATAATATGCATGCATAAGTTCAGCTCTCTGTTTGAATGAATATATGAATTCAATGTAGGCCTACTGTAGATACTAAGGTGCTGATTCAGTTCATATTAAAAGCATTATAAAGCACATATAATGCATATTATGTAAACAACAATCAGACCACGCAAATAATTAAAACTAGTGTACAGTACAGTATTTGTACAGTATTTTTATGGCATGGCTCTTCAGGGGGCTAGCTATAAAAGGTGTGTGTGTGTGTGTGTGTGTGTGTGTGTGTGTGTGTGTGTGTGTGTGTGTGTGTGTGTGTGTGTGTGTGTGTGTGTGTGTGTGTGTGTGTGTGTGTGTGTGTGTGTGTGTGTGTGGGGGCACCTGAGCCATGGAGCCAGGTGGTGCAACCCCCCCCCCCATCCCCTGAGAACGGCAAAGGACTTATTATCAAATCACACGCACGTAATGTAACATATATATTTAATCCACTTTTGAAATGTTTCACACAAACACATCGCTTTCTTAAGGGTTCGTTTCTGCGTATCCCCATATATCCTGCTCAATGGTTTGATCCATTTGAACTGGGGCGGGCCGGCACTCCACGCCATGGTGAGTTTCACTGGAGAGTGGAGATGTATTTCAGACTTTTTTTTATTTTCAGACCGATGCATTGTAAAGTAAGAATGAAAAAAAAAACGTAACCAGACTGTCTTTACCACCTCATGTGAATGAACTTATCCCCTGACAGATTCATATCTAGATCTTAGTTGGAAAACAGCTGCCATAATGGCATATAATCAGCAACTTGTTGGCAGTGCTGTTAACTGCATCTGTTTAAATTAAGCAAACATGAGCGGGATACAAACACAACAGTGGAGCTCAAACACAGAAAGACAAAAAACATGAGGTACTAGAAAAAGTGCTCCTCGGAGCACAGGTCTCCGCCAGGTCAGGTACGTTATTGTGGCCTCCTGGTGGCGCTATAATAGGCCAATGTGAAAAGGGTGCCATTTCTTCTTAGGCCTTTCACGGCAATCGGACACTGCATTCATGATTTGAGGCATTTTGTTCCAAAAATTTGTTTTGCTAAATTAGACCTGCTGGTGGCGCTATAACAGGCCAATGTGAAAAAGGGTGGCATTTCTTCCTTGGCCTAGTGGGAATGTCTTTGTGAAATTTCACGGAAATTGCAAGCTGCGTTCATGATTTGAGGCATTTTGTTCAAAACGGACCAATCTTGCAAATTTTGGAAGCAAACCTTAGCCAATGAGGATGGAATATGGGAAATCGGACAGATCCGTGTTGATCACATGACTATAGAGATACTGTGTACCGATTTGCATGACGTTTGGATAAAATCTGTAGGAGTAATGTAAAAAAATGGGTTTTGCACAAATCGGCCTCCAGATGGCGCTATAACAGGCCCATGTGAAAATTTTGAGGCAGAGGTTCTGACTTGGCATCCAGGGAGTGTGTGTGCACAGTTTCGCAGTGACCGGGCCAACGGTGCCGGAGATTAGCTGCTAACACACAGACAGGACGGACACACACACGGACACACGGACACACGGACGGACGGACGGACGGAGGGTAAAACATACTCTCTCGCCATGCCTTTCGGCCTGGCGGAGACAATTAGGAATTCAACATGAAAATCGAAACTGATTGTCCACACATTTCATTCTTTAAGTTTGCATGGCTTTAGGCTTTACAACCGTATGAGTTCCCATCACTAGCAAGCCAGTAGCCAGAGTTTTCATTCTCCAAATTACAACTAATTAAAAACTCGGGGACAATGGATAAACAGGATACTGTCGATTGACCATGTTATCAACTGGAAATGATGATGATGATAATGGTGAAATTGGAGGAACGTGACTGATGTGGTGAGTAGCCTAATCTTCATGAACAGAACTAACAGGCCGCTGTGCCAATGTTATAATCATTATAGCTTAGATATTGATAAAGAGATATTGCTCGTGGCTGTTTAGATGTAAGTGGTGTGTGTGTGTGCAGAAGCGCTGCGGCGGTGTTGTGATTGTGACATTTGTGCCGCCAGCAGGCAGGCTGAAGGCATGCACCGTTTTAACTAATCATTAACATTAAAGACTTGATGTGAATGTACAGTATCAATGTGTGTAAGCCCCGCAGTTAATCATGTGGGCATGCTAATTATTTTTAAGTGAACATCAAGTCCTAATTTTAGCACCTGAACGCACGCAAACGTAGTGTAAAAACTATGTTTAATAAATAATAAATAAGGTGGCCCTACTTATTTCTAGATGTCCATCCATGCCTGTATGACTAAGTAACTTTACCAAAACAAACAGTATTGTCACGTCCACTTTTGCATCTGTCGTCGTCACATATGGGATATGGAACATGACTTATATCACATGATCGAAAGAGCGCAGTTCAATATTTCACAATATAATAATATAAGTTGTGATTCCCCTGATCACAGTGGAGAAATATTGACTAAATTATTGGAACTTATTATGGTAGCATGCGCTGTCATAGACCCCGATATGATTTCTATTTCAGCGGAACCCCAGTCTGGGCCTTATTGAACTCGAAGCCATTACACTTTCCATCGGGGAGAGAGTTCAGCATCTCCTGTGCAAGCCTACGTTTCATGGTACTGTACATTGTAAACTCCAAATCCTCAGTCTTAATTTAACTCTGAATGTGGAACCTTATCCCAGAAATGGAAATATATCAACAGTATACCATTTAGCTGGGGGTCCCCTCACTCCCCTGGAACCACCTCAACGACACCTCATTTTGTGAAGCAGTGGTTTAACTTGTCACGTGCAAGGCAGGAGTGTTGGACCCAGGTGCAGAACAGAATAGGCAGGAGAAGAATAGGTCTAATACACAAGGATTTAATAACAGATCGTAGACATAACAACAACTATAATCGAACAAAGGTACACTGAACACTGGGAGGCTTAAATACACAAAGACTAACTAGACACAGGTGAAACAAACACTACAATCAACACATGAATGGCTGAGACAGAACAGGACACAGGTGAACTACAAATGCAATCATAAACAGGTGAGACAAGACAGGAAGCGGCAACAAGGCAAAACAGGAAACACTAGGACAACACTACAAAATAACAGTACAAGGAGAACAGGGAACAATACAACAGAAAGACACAAAGAGACAGATCCTGACAAACTGCTACTTGTAGGTATGGACATGTGCGGTGTTATCTAAAAGTGTGCTCCCCAACCTAAAATCATCAGCATGTGCGTGCGAGTGTGAGTGCGTGCGTGTGTGTCTGGAGCTAATCTTGCAAACCACTGGACCGACCAGCGCCAAACTCTGTATACGCACTGCCTCATCAATGTTATCAAAATGACATCATCATCATGATGACTTCAAGAGATCACAGGAAAGCCATGCCTTTATTAGACCCCGGATGGTTTTAAACCACTTAATATGAACTGTTTTCCAAAAATAAAAATGACTCCGGGCATTCTGTCTGGGAGGTGGCTCTGTATCATTATGATATCTGCTATATTTGTAGGCAGACTATTTTTGGCCTCTTTTTATTAGGCTACTTTTCCGGCGTCTGTTTATTGTCGGTAACCTTATGAGTTGTCATGGTCTGCTCCTCTGCCCCTTCTGGCCGTGTTTTCCATCCCATGGACATACACTATATTCCCCTGCTATTCTTGGGACGTTGTTACTGTATGTACAGTACCTGTTTTTTGCAAAGAATATTCCCTGTGTTTCTGAGTTCTGCCTCAGTTCTGTCTGCTTGTTTTGGGTCGTGTGTCTCTTGCCTCTTTGTACTTTTTTCCCTTTGAGTTTTGTCTCATCAATGTTTGTACAGTAAGTCTTGAACCTAATTAAATTAAATTGGCTGTTCACAAATCTGCTCTTTCTGCTGTCCTGCATTTAGGTCCTATACTTCTGACTCCATGACATGAGTAAAATGCCTGGTCTCATTTGTGTTATATTAAGTGATTCAAATAAAAAACAAACACTTTTTTTTTTAATGGGAAAATGTGTTTGACCCAGGGGGACGTGGCTTTGACGTCAGGACTTCGGTACTCTATTTCTAAGCCCTGTCTTATTTATTTATTTATTTTTTCTATTTGCAGTTCCACTGGCATGCTGCACTGCGCACACAGGCATGTATTACACGGTTTGACTTCCGCCTTACCTCCCCACAGACATCTGTATTCAAAGCTAGAATACCATCCCTGTGTCTTTCTATTCTTGGTGTGTGTTTCTAGGCCTCATGCCTTTTGTCCTATTTCCAGCCAGTCCTGTAACATCCTCGCTGTTGGTATGAGCCAATGGCAGTTCTACGGAAACGCTGGTACAGGGGCAGTGCCAGGGCCAGATGTTTTTCTAGCTATTGTTGTGGGACAGATGTTAAGCTGCCAGTGCCCAGGGATATACTGTCAAAAAAAGACAGATTGTTAACCGCTTGAACTCTAGCGTCCCTATTCTAGGGCGAACATTTGGCGAAAATAGCTAATCTGCAAGCTCACAAAGCGTCTCGCGATGCATTGTGAGCCTGTAGATCGGCTATTTGTGGCAAAGTGGTGTAGAGGTGGAAAAAAACGTTTTGAGCCCTGGGGGACTCCAGTCAATGAAGTATATAGAGTTTAAGTGGTTTAAAAGATCCCCACCCACCACACAAGCACGTTCCAACCTCTACCAGGCTTTTGGACCAAACTGACTCCAAGCTCCACAGAAAGTGCCTGTAAGAGGGAAGATATTGTTGCTTGTGAAATACTGTTCCTTTTTATTATTATAAAAAAAAAAAAACGATTTAAAATATGGAAAATAGTCGGTCACAACGCCTCGCGATGCAAGGTGTTGTGAGTTGTAGATCTGATATTTTCACTACCTCTCTCTCTTGTATGATGAAGTAGGGCATTCATTTACAAAAAAAATACATTAAAGGTTGAAACATGGATATATGAGGTTTATGCTCGACAGCGACAAAATGCAGGGCAGGAGGATATGGAAGGATACATGGAGGCAGAAATGCAGACATTGAAGGTGATTTATCTTTAGCCGAGCTGGCAGGGTGGTGTTACTGGCAATGCATAGATACTGGAGGCCTGCCATTCAGACGAGGTGGCTGTAAGCAGGTGCATGTACAGTGGAGAGAGACAGACACACAAGCAGATCTTTAGACTAGGGACACACCGATTGGGAAATTCTATTTAACTATTTGGCTGATATCCAATGTTTGTTGTAATTAATTCCGCCTTTTGTGCCTGGGAAACAAATACATGTATATATTCATTATTTATCATTACTTTCAGCCTTTCATGAGCACAAATTAAATCGTATAAATGCAACCATTGGCCACTAACTACAGTAAATGTCATCTTATTTGCCGATACCCGATGGCATTCAACAAGGTGGGTATCAGCCCATACCGACGTACGGCCCATACATCTGTGCATTAGACAAAGTAGGGATGCACAGGCAGATAGACAGACAAACAGACAAGGGAGTGAAAGATACAGACAGATACGGAGACAAGAGGGATAAAACAACAAAGTCAGGCGGCTTGGCTCACAAGAGCTCTTGTTGATAGTGTTTTTTTCCTCCTGGGAAGACGTTATTCATTTTAAATATGGTACTGAGAATTTCTACCATCCATCTTAGTCCTTAGTCCTAGTGCAGCTTTGATAGAGCTTCTTTTGTAAACCATCTTTGAAAACTGGAAAGGCATCTATCGTACATCTTAAACTCATAGCCCGATTTATACTTCATGGCACGATGCTGAAAATAGCCAATCTACAGCTTGGAGATAGGCTATTTTTAGCGTGCGGCATTATACGACGTAGCTTGGGGCAAATTGGCTCAGCTTAAATGTAGCTCTACAACATGGATTTATAGCAGTGAAAACTGTCATGGCATACATGGCATATGTACTGTATATGACATGACAAACGGTGATTGATTCACACCTTACGGTCAACTTCAATCAATCAATCAATCAATTAATCAATCAATCAATCAATCAACTTTATTTGTGTAGACCAAGGGGTCCATTAAAAACATACAACATAATACGCAATACATTACAAAAAGAACACCCCTATACAATAAAACATAAATAAATCAGATATTGCGAGAGACATTCAAGGTTCAAGGTCAAGGTTGTGTTTTCTGTAACACAGGTGTTACCCCTTTTAACTTGACCCTAAAAACTAAATGCAAAGGAAACCAATCAACTGGGCCCATTATCCCAAAATATTATTCAACATTACTGAAATCTGGGTGTTGTATTTGACAGCTATTCTATTCTATTCTATTCTATTCTATTCTATTCCACTGCTTCTCATCGTGGGGTCCGAAGACCTCCAGGGGTCCTTGAGGGGGTTCCAGGGTGTCCCCATCTAAATGATGAAAGGAACTAAATGGACCCTTACAGGTCTGTAACTCTGAGATTGTACAAATGGAACCGGGTGTTGAATTAGCACAGAGGATTTTACAGTGTAGATTAGGGTCCTAGAGATTGAAAAATAGAATCAAATTGGTGTCCGTAGCCTAATGCATATCAAAATGGGGGTCCTTGAAATGAAAAGGTTTGACAATCACTGGTCTAGTCTAGTCTATACTTTCTTCGCCCATTACTTGACCACACAATTCAAAGAACACATTGCTAATATAATTGTAGCTGGGTCTGTTTCTCTAAAAGTGAGGTCCAGGGACTCTCAGGGTTCCTCTAGGGTGTTCCAAATGGACCCTTACAGGTCTGTAACTCTGAGAGTTATTATGGGGGTCTTTGAAATGATAAGGTTTGAGAGCCATGCATGCCATGCTAACTGAACTCCATAGAGCAGCAACAGTAAGGAGCTGTATCATGGTTTTTGATCCCACGGTTTCCAGACACAGATTAAGCGGATTGACATGGTGAAAAAGCAACGGCATCCTAAACCGTTTTTCAATGAAAAAGGGCTTACCAGGTCTAGCAACCAATGGGTCATGTGAGGTTACTAATACTGGCCGAAAGCAAAACAAATGGAAGCAGATGGGGTCAAATTCCATTAGTGTTTTAAAACAGCAGGCTGTTTGTTGTGTGGCTGAAAAGCGCAGATTGCATCTGACATTTAGAACAACAAGGAAGTACTTAAATTTGGGTTTTTACATTATTGTAATTCATTGTTTTCCAGTTCATACAGTCATTTTCTCATACGATTTCCCCATCAAGTCAAGGTGCGTGTGTCGTCATGGCATCTGGCGCAAACAAATCAGTCAGCTCCATATACACGCCATCACACTCATGTCACTATGACTCAGCCATAACCATATAAGGAGTTCCCATGCTATGCATCTACACTCAAATATCAGGCTCAAACAAATCAGTCAGCTCCATGGAGCTCTAGAAGAATCTCCATACAGTATATGCGCACAAAATGGGGCATGCACATATATGGGCATATATGCTGAAAGGGACATGGACTGACAGATACAGAAATCTCCATATATTGGCATGTCGGTCGGATTGGTGGTGAGACGTAGATGTGAGGGCATCGGCAAGGACTCGAGGGACTGCGGTGATACAGAGATCTCCATAATGATATGGCACAAAACGGACACACAGACAGACGGGTACAACAGGTACTCTGACAAAGCGCCTGACACTATGACTCAGAATATTGGTCGGATCGGTGGTGCGACATAGGTGTGAGGGCCGTATAGCGGCCCGAACTCTGGTACAGTCAGTATAAATATACACACTATATATACTGTGTGTGTGTGTGCATGTGTGCATGTGCGTGCGTGCGTGCGCACGCATGCCGGGGTGCATTCGTGTACACCTGTCTGCGGCTGCTTCCCGTGAGTCTGTGTTTCTCTCGCAGTGACCTTTAAAAAGGAAGAACAGTCCACAAGTGATTGTCTCCATGTTCACCAGGTCTTACATAACCTACTGTAACCTTGCTTCTCAAATGTCATTCCGACCAGCTCATCATATCAGTGGCAAAAGTACCAGACGGTGGAGCCAAGTCTGTATTGTCTCCTTTTTGTGATAAAATATGTTTTATTAGGTATTTTTTTTTTTTTTCCCTACACAAACTCAAGACAGCAATAATACAAAAAAGATCATATGTACCTACATACCCATAAACATACACTCAAAAATCCACTCCCCCGCTGGACAATCAACAAAAGGAGGGGACGCATTTTTTTTAACCCGCTCAAGAAACCCTGAGGGTCCCTGGACCTCACTTTGAGAACCACTGAAATAGTATTTAAGTGGTTAAGAACAGTGTAGCACATTAGTTGAATAGCCCGACCAGGCGGAACAGGTAATGACAGATGGATCTACTCCAGTGGTTCTCAAACTTTTTCATGTCAAGGACCCCCAAATGAACATGTATTAGGCCGCGGACCCCTATCTGAAAATAAATTGTGTCAGGGACAAGATTTGTGTTGTGAGCGTGTAGACTCTCACCTCTTAAGAGCTACCATTGATGTGTCCTCAAGCAAGGCACTTAGCCCCCCAATAGCTCCATTGATGCTGCTCATGGACACAAGTACAGTATGTGAATGAAGAAAAGTATGACAGCCCTGAATAGGTCTGAATTCAAATGCATGTACTCAAATCAATGGAATGCTCGTACTGTGATTTTCAACTATGTTTGCAGTCTATACTGCAGCACACACAACCCAAAGCTTTGAGAACTTGAACGTATACAGCAGGGCCCTATTTTGGGGGAAACTGGCGCTCCGGTACGAATCACAATCAATGGTGTGGGATGTATACTCTTGGTATTTTCAGGACCAGAGAGGGGCAGAGCACCCACGGTGCCGTGGCAAGATGGGTTGTATTTAGGCAGTGGTGGACAGTATAAGTACATTTACTTGGGTACTGCACTTAAGTATATGTTTCTATATTATACTGTATATAGTATTGTATATAGTATTATTTTTGGGGAAATTGATGACTTTCACTACATTTTAAATAGAAATATTGTACTTTTGATTCCACTACATTTTTAGGAAGGGACTCTTGGGACCGAAACTTACAAGAGCAAGAGCAGATGATGTCAAATTAAATAAAATTTCTGAGGAAATAAATAAAAAATGCAGTTAATACATCTGGCTCCGAGTGTCTCAGTTTAGGAAGAGCCAAACAGAAAGTGGCAGTATGTGTAATCTGTCTACAGTAGTTAACCAGTGAGTAATCATTATGACAGAGAAGCCTATTTGGGGGGGGGGGGGGGGGTTAAAATATTGAAACATATTTGGTTAAATATTTTAACCATATTTTAAACCATATTTTAATGTTTAACCATAAAAAAATATTTTGAGCGGTGTAGCCGCTCCTTCCTATAAGTGGGTTTGGGACCGTCGTGAAAAGACCGTCGTGAAAATTTGTCTTTCGCTGTACTGTGATTGGCTGACTCTATTCATACCCTTTGCTCAGTACTGTGATTGGCTAGCGAGACGCATGATGAAATTAATAACCTATAAATAGCACCACGCACTTAAAAAAAAATACATTTTTTTTTAAGTGGGTTAAAAAAAAAAAAAAATTTTTTAAGTGAGCTTCCATCACTGTGATGACCACTGTTGTTGCCAGACCCAGGGGGTCGGGCCTACATGAGGCTTTGTCGGTCCCCCTTTCTTCCATACATGGGCATAAAAGAGGTCTGTCTTCTGTTCGGTCCCCCTCTCCAAACGTTTTCGTCCATACATGGGCATAAAAGAGGTCTGTCTTCTGTCCTCTTTTTGATTGGCCAAGCTTAGCGTGACGTAGTGCTCTGATCTTTCAACCACTAGGGGTCTGGCAGTACCAGGTCTCCTGGTTCCCTTTTTCTAGTTTTTAAATAACACCGCTCATTTCACACTGGGTGTGATTTTTATATTTAAAATCAAATATTCAACCATAATATTTTTGAGATGGGCGTCCGCAGCCAAACACATATCATTTTGGGGGTCCTTGACGTGAAAAAGTTTGAGAACCACTATTAGGGTTCATGTAGCCTCGTTCCCAGACTCATCTGCGAAGAGAAAAGTCTGGTCACGACCTAAAGCAGAGGGTGTCTATAGGGATGGGACTTCCGTCGTACATAGTTCCCCCGGAAATGATCTTTTTCGACCAACCACAACACTCGTTTCATTCGTGGAGAATGTAAACAGCTTTTTTAAGCGTCAACCTCATTTCCCTGGGGCGGTACTTCCGCCAAATCCCGGTACTTCCGTTTAGACACTCAACTGGCTAGGTCTTGCCCAGCGTGGGGTTCATGTGGTTAAAGGGCCTTTCTGAGTCAGGGTGCCTGTCTATCATCCGAGCGCAACCGATTCAGGTCATGGTGTCGCTGGTATTGTATGTAGCTGTTGTTCATCATACATGTCGAGTGCAGTGAATGTCACAGTGTGTATACGTAGTGAGAGCCCTGTGATGTGCCACACACTCATGCATTTTCCTCTGGAGGTACTGAGTCTCTTGGTGACAGTGATGAGAAGAGACCAGTTGGATGTGAGGTCCAACGCGGTTCAAGTGGGTACGGTTATGATATTGCACCATCGCCGCGTCGCGGCTAAAGGCATGAGAGATGTCAGCTGTAAGCTAGAGACCAAAGGGCCTCCTTTGCCCTCCGCTCTTTAGTATGCATTATTCTCCTTGTTGTGATGCCAGCAGAATCACAGACGCAAGGTTGGGTGATATGAGGTAAAAACAGGAGAGTACCCATTTATCAGCTTCAATTTTATAGTGTCCCAGACTCCCAGTACCAATTTGTGTCTGCTCACTTCGTTGTGTCATCACTTCCAATTTCATTTACAATGTATCCATGAGATCTCTTTCCTGATTGGATAAAATTACCCCGAAACTGTCTGAATGCATTTTCTGCTTACTAAAGAGCTGGAGAGACAGTGAGACCCCTATTAGTGAACAAACACTCACACACTGATTAATGTCAGAATATAGAGCTATTTAACACCTATTTTACACAAATGTAATAAATAAATAAATCACTTACTGCACCATTAATTTCAAACAGGGTCCCATGAGGGATGTGTTCCCGAGCATTAATTTAACTCTGAAAGTTTATAATTCGACCCTTGAGGGTAAAGATTTTGCTGTATAGCCTTAGCACTTTTGTGTTTGATTATACTTTATTAACACCATTGTTAACAGTACAGGTAGTACAGAGCTTGTTTCCATTGTGGTCCATTGTACTCAATTCATCAGTAATACATAATAATACATACAATACAATACAAAACATATTGGAATACACCTCAGTAGAATCATATACATCGTATATTTACAGAGAAAGGAGGGGTGGGGGTCAGAGGTGTGCTATGCATGGGCATCACTCACTCTAGAGAAGTAGTTTGACAGGTATCTGGGCACTGATCCTCTGATCCTCTGAGTATCTTAAAGCGTTGGTTCTCAAAGTGGGGTCCGGGGACCCCCAGGGGTCCTTGAGGGAGTTCCAGGGGGTCCCCAGCTAAATGATAGATAGTTAGGAACCAAATGGACCCTTATGGGTCTGTAACTCTGAGAGTATACAAACCAAATGGACCCGTTAGGTTCCATTTGTACACTCTCAGAGTTAAATTAACATTGATTTTACCATATAAATTGGGGTCCCAGAGATAGAAATGCCATTAAATGTGGGTCTGTAGCCTAATGCATCAAACTGGGGGTTCTTGAAATTAAAATGGTTGAGAATCACTGCCAGGGGCGTAAAAATCTTATGGGGGTCTCTGGCATATCTTTTCAAATGGGGGTCCGCAGGCTTTTTAAGTGTCAATTTGGGGGTCCTTGACATGAAAAAGTTTGAGAACCACTGTCTTAAAGACCACACCCATTGAGAGATGTTTCACTTAACCGAGTGCCACGCTATGAGCTTCAAGTAGATCTGCCATTTTAAAAAAATCTTGAAAATGTGTGCAAATCTTTGAATGCATATATTTTCAAAGCAAACATTTGTAACTCGAATCTTTGCTTCTGGGAGGTCCCTGTTAATAAACATTTTGAGATGAGGGTCCGTGGACCAAATACAAATCTAAAAATGTTTTCTAAATCCTAACAGTATATTTTTCTATATCAGTGGTGCTCCAACTTTTCCATGTCAAGAACACTCCAAATGATATGTATTTGGCCGCGCACCCCCATCTCAAAATATGTTGTTCCCGGGACCCCCAGAAGCACAGATCAGAGTTAAAAATGTTCGCTTCAAAGCATTCCTATATCTATATCTGCTATTTTTGAATAGCCAAAGAAATCTTAAAATGACTCCGATGCGTTTCCGGTCTTAATGGATTAACAGGCATTTAGTCCCGTCAGGAGAATGACGTCACCGCTCCTTGCCTGAATTAAGGGCAGCTTCTACGGGACGTGTCCCCAGAAGAAGCACATGAGCTCATCATTGATGATGTCAGCTATCAGCGGAAATTTGATTGGCTAACTCCAGGTCAAATGAGAATATCATGTCTATTTGTGTAATATACAGCAGCGATTCCGTGATGTGGGCTGTGATCTGATGATATCGCAGGTGGGCCCCAAAATGATTGGTCAAACACTAAGATTTGAATGATAATATAACATCAATGTAAAGCTCACACCACGCTGTGTCTATTTGGTAGATAACACCGGGATGAAAATGGTTAAAAAGAGACAGATACCAGTATAAAGTGAACAAACCAATGTTTTCAGATGGCTTACCACCAGGGATTCTTCAGAGTAACAGTCCCGTCCATTGTCCTGTCTATTCCTGTGATTTCCTCTTACCACAGTCAAGTGATTGACAGCTGGATGTGATTGTCTTAGGGGCTTTAGGGCAGGTTGAGACATCATTGAGTGGAGAATCCCTATGGCAGACAAACTGCTCCTTATTTACACCAACACTACTGCCTGTTGGCACACTATTGCATCAGCAGTAGTAATATATACTGTAGTGGTTGTTGGGGTATCTGTCACTGTACATTTCACACACACATGAAATGTACCCTCTGCATTTAACCCATCCTAGCTGTGTGGAGCAGTGGGCACTATTAATACAGTGCCCTGGGCTGTTGTACTGCATGTACAATACTTGATGGATAATTTGTCTTGGCATTTTGTATATGTAGACAAGCTTGCTTATAATTATCACCACTAGTGATAATTCATGACTCATGATGACTCAGCATAACACATTCAGTTGTTACAATCAATTATGTCATGCTATGAGAACATTGATTTTGTCCCAAAAATATTATTTTAAATGTATTTTATTTCATTTCATTTTATTTTAGGGGATAACGTAGGCTAGGGCTTAAGTGGTTAAGCCCTATCTTTGCAGCAGGCCATATTGTCCTCCTCCATGAACTCAAAATGTGTGCCTGGCTGTGCTTAATAATCGCATTGGGTTACTCATATAAAGCCCAGAACACAACGTATCAAATGAAAGCAACTGTGAAATCAGCAGAACGAGTGACAGCGGGGCGTGGGGCACGAGGCAGGCGGGCGGGCGGGCAGAAAGGTAAGCGGAAAGCAGAGAGACAGGCCAGCGGGACGGGGTGACAGCCAAGGTAAGAGAGTAACAGGATCAAAGGCAGCGGGAGATTGGGGAGGAGAGAGGGCGAGTCGAGTAAGGTCGTCCATCTCGACGTGTCATTGGGGCAGGGTGCCTGTCCTCTGGACGAGGGGCCCTTTCACAGATGTTGGCACGGAACGACGGGCTCCATTAAGGCTCCTCTGTCTGGAACAAAAGCTTATATCACTCTGTGCCATGTCCTCTGGTCTCCAGCCCAGCAGCCATCTCCTAGCTATAGTGTAGCATCTCTCTCCCCTGCCCTATCTCTCTCTCTCTCTCTCTCTCTCTCTCTCTCTCTCTCTCTCTCTCTCTCTCTCTCTCTCTCTCTCTCTCTCTCGCTCTCTCTCTCGCTAAATGTGCAGTAACACATTGGACCCTGCAGCAGTACACATTGCATGCACTGCCTACTTTGTTGTAAAGCCAACCAACTATCTAAGGCAACAAAAGCTATAGTATGGACACTCCAACACATACAGTACATGCGTCACACATCCCCCTCTCTCTCTCTCTCTCTCTCTCTCTCTCGCTCTCTGTCGCTCTCTCTCTCTCTCTCTCTCTCTCTCTCTCTCTCTCTCTCTCTCTCTCTCTCTCTCTCTCTCTCTTTATTTGTCTTTCCCCTGTACCCTCTTCATTGATATGACTTGGAGCCATCATGCTTCTCTCTCCGTCCTCCCTCGTTGGTTTTTAATAGTCTTTTCCTTTGTCATACACAGGCCTCTTGGATTTAGCTGGCATGACAGCTGCTTTCAACCCAATTAGAATGCACTGATGGTGGCTGAAAGGAAGGAGGCTCTCAGCCTGCGTTGTTACGTAAGAATTCACCTCTGAAAATAGGCAATCTATAAGCTCACAACGCGCCCCGTCCGCAATGCGTTGAGAGCTTATAGATCGGCTGTTTTCGGTACGCAACACCGCCATAAGATCGAGCATAATTCAGTGTCGGCTTGTGTGTGTGTGTGTGTGTGTGTGTGTGTGTGTGTGTGTGTGTGTGTGTGTGTGTGTGTGTGTGTGTGTGTGTGTGTTTGTGTGTGCACACACGTATGTGTCCGTGTGCATTTTGTGCTTCCATATAATGTGGCTGTTTGTACAGTATAGATGCACATCTGTGCACCCACTTTCCACTCGTATGAGCACGTGTGCTGCAGTCTGACGTGTGCGCACGTGCATGTGCATGCAGGGGGATTCCCTGGGCATCATGCCACCAACTCCGTTTCTTAGTTATTTAAGTATATTTCAATCATGCGAATAATGATTTCTTTAGTTTCACTGTGTCGTATTAGACTATTGAATTGACATGGCCCCAGAGTTATGGATATTGGATCGCATGACCACATAGCAGTTTTATGATATTATGGTAGATGATGTGGCGGTTCAGATACAATCATTGAGTCCAAATATTGTATAGTATTGTATACAGTATATTAAATAACCATCTTCTTTGTTACAATTTTGAGTGAAATTACAAAGTCAGTTTCCCCCAACATGCAGCAACCCATTGCTGCACGACAAAACAAAAGCTACCACTTTTCTTTCCGATAAATAAAACTCATTTATTTTTAAAGATTTAAGGTTTGCAGAGCAGCTCTGTAGGCAGTGATGTATGCTGCACTACTCTTCACTACAGGCAGAGGGAGCTGTTTGTCAGTGTTGGTTATGCTGCGGTTAGCTCACAGCTCTGTTTGAGAGAATGCTCAAGGACATTTTAAAGGAGAGCGAGGAAAACAGAGTGATATATAGACAGACAGAGAGAGAGAGAGAGAGGGGTGGTGAAATACAGAAATAGAGAGAGAATGCACACAGTTGGAATCTGTGGACCACCCACTTCTTGCCAGGCCGAGTAGAGAGCAGTAATTATTCTGCAACACTGCTTCTTCATCAGTCACAGGACAGAACAGAGAGACACAGAGACAGAAAAGGCAAAGTGGCAGATGTCATAATGGGAGACAATTAGACTAACAAGTACAAAGAACAGACAGGTGATTAGAAAAACTGACTGGCTGACACAGAAAGGAGGCCACGCGGCTAGCTGTCTGTCAGCCAGCCAGTCTGATATCGAGTTAAGTCGACTAAAGTGACTAACACTCCAGATATTTTCAGCCTACTTTGAGGTTGTCCATGGTCTGACGATTTCCATTATAAAATCAATACATGAACTTCTAAATGGTTCTTCACTGCTATGTAACCACATGAACCCTAGCGTTCCTATTCTGGGGCCATAGTTTAGTGAAAATGGCAGATCTACAAGCTCACAACGCACCACAACAAAAAAAAAGGAGGAGGCTAGTATAGAGCTCTGGGGGCTCCGGTATAGTATATAGGGTTCTTATGGTTAAGGAATAAAATAGACCTCTACTAGGCCTCAATGTTTCCATGTTTTATGGGTAGCATCACAAATCGGAGTCTTCAAGATTTGCAACGCATTGTAAGATTTCCGCTGTATTTGAAAACTTTGGGATCTTTTTTATTTTTTTTTGAAATATAGGGAATGGGATGCCAGATTGAAAGTGGTTGCTTACTTGAATGTTCGTATAAGAATAACTAGTGAGGTATCCGTTGAGGCCATCTATGACAGTGATTCCCATATTTTAGCAAAAACTAAGGGACCACACAAGTCGGGAACGATGTAAGTTAGGAACAATGCAAGTTGGGACGATGCAAGCTGGGAATGCATGCCCCACCCGTTTTAGCTAACCCTAACCCTTGTACTTGTTGTACTTGTTTTCAATACCCATTGTACCCATTGCAGTAGCCACTACCATACAACCAATCGACTACATTTGGAGATGCCGGGTCCTCAATGTTGTCAGAAACTACTGACGTTGTGTTGACGACGTACTGTATACAAGTATACACAAATGGACGGAGTTCCGTTGTAGACACCACCACTTATAATGACGAAGCAGCACATACCCCACGCAAAGGTTCTATGAAACCATTGGTCCGGTCTAACTCCCACTTGCCACTGCACACCCCCGGCCCATCTGGGACATACATGCCAAGGTTGAAGTCACTTGGTCGGACGGTGCCCAAGTTATCCCTGAACAGTCACACAGTCACACAGGCAGACCGTCGTTTTGTCAATTTATAGATAGAAGTAGTGTGGAAATGGACCCTTACTGGTTTTTTTGGGTCAATGTTTACATAAATACATAAATATGCACATGCTGGAGAAAACTCAATTACCTATCTAGGGCACGACAGGTAAGCAAGACAGAGACAGACATGATGTATGCAGGCAGGAAGATGAACTAATTTTGAACCACCACTCACAATCCACCACACTTGAGGCGAGTGAAGTTACCCACTCTTTGATGTTGAAATGAATTTACCAGGGAAGAAGAACAATTTGACGCCCGCTACACAGTCATCAACGTTTCATCTGTGAATGTATAGCAGACGCTAACAATAGCTCTGTATGCTGCTGCCCTCATTGTCCAAAGATTCTGTTCCAAGAATTCCATTGTGTGTGTGTGTGTGTGTGTGTGTGTGTGTGTGTGTGTGTGTGTGTGTGTGTGAGTGTGAGTGTGTGTGTGTGTGTGTGCGTGCATCATTTTTCTTTGATGTGGCTCTGCTCAGGCATCAACATTGCGTCCCATCCCCCTCTCTCGCCCTCTCTCTCACCCTGTTCTCGTTTAGTTTCTCTCCCCCCTCCATTTGGCTTCCTCATCTTCCATCGATACTCCCTTTCCTTTCCTTTCCTTTCCACTCCTTTCCTTTCCTTTCCTTTCCTTTCCTTTCCTTTCCTTTCCTTTCCTTTCCTTTCCTTTCCTTTCCTTTCCTTTCCTTTCCTTTCCTTTCCTTTCCTTTCCTTTCCTTTCCCTCCCACAAACAACGCTGTGCCTCAATCACCCTCTCCTGTACATGATTTATTATTGTTATTTAATGATATGCAGCTGCGTGCCACCAGTGTGCAACAGCGCCACCATCAGATCACATAACATGGCCAACGTGTTATCACAGACTCAGATAATGGCCGTAATATGTAATATGAAGAGGGCACTGCATATTGATGGGACGATAATCATTAGTATTGTTTATCCCGATTAAAAAACGTTCACAATAATCATATCGCAGAAATTGAAATTTATCGTGAAATTGTCCGTCATACATTGGACCTGAGTTGTCTCTGTACTTGGCTCTTTGCCAAAAATACCAGATCCACGAGCTTGTAGATCTGTTATTTTTGGCTAATGTTCCCCCCAGAAAATGGATGCTGGGGTGCAAGTGGTTGACAAAAGGGGCATTGTAACAGTTTTAAGCATATTTTGATTATCGTGTTAATATTGTTAATTGCAATTATTTTGTCCACAATAACCATGACTGTTATGTGAATTTCATATCGTCCCATCCCCAGCACTGCAGCATCCAACATGATATGGCGACAATGAATGGCCAAAGTACCCCCAATATTTTCATGTGAAATAGTTTTTACTTTTAGTTGAGGTTACCACGTGAACCCTATAGTGACCCTATTCTGGGCACGTCAAAAATAGAACATTCGGCGAAAATAAGAACATTCTGTAAAAATAGAAGAGCATTCAGTGAAAATAGAAGCATATCTAAACGCTTGGTAGCTTGTAGATCAACTATTTTTGCTATTTGACGTACGGTGAAGTATAGGGTTTAGTGGTTAATGATATCAAGGGCAACATGATGGGCAGTTTCATGGCACCATTTTTAGATATCTTGTGTGCAAAGTTGACATTTTGGCCTAAGAGTGACCCTAGAGGAAAGGTCATGGGGTCATTCAATTGGTTAGGATTCATCCTCTGGGGAGCATGAATGTGCTTGGGAAGTTTCATGGCAATATACCAATTTCATTTTGAGATTTCTTATGTGCCATCGTACAGTATATTTTGGCCTATGGGAGGCACTTGAGGAAAGGCCATGTGATAATCATTAGCAGGTGTAATGGTTATCCAGACAGTGCTTATTGAGATAAGTTAAGCTGATCGACATCCTCAGAACCCCACCGTTACTGCGGCTAAAAACATAAATGAAACCAAAACATGTTTAATCCACATTCTGTGGATTAAATCCACAGAATGTCAATTCATGCACTAATGGCTTTCTGACAGTAAGTTATTGCATTACAGTTCACAGTTTACAGCAGGGATATTCAAATAGCTGAACCTGTGGGCCACATTACAAAAATGGAAGGGGCCAGGGGCCAGTTGATAAAATAACAACATTAAAAGGGACAGTTCACCGAAATAAATACTTTTTTTCTATCAATTAGCCACCTCATTCATAGATATTTATTTGTTTTTGTCGCATTCCTAAGCCAATAATTTGATGATTCCGGTAGGAGACACAAAGGAGACTCTTTGTGTCTCCTACCGGAACCGCTGCCAGTCATCAAATAATTTTCTTACGAATGCGACAAAAACTTTTTTGATTGATTGATTGAATACTTTATTTAGAAGTTTGCAGAAAAAAAGCACATGAAAGTACAGTTCAAATACAAGGTCACCTAAATAGGATACATTTTTTTTTAAAAGCCTATGGCTTGTTTCAATTGGGGTCCTTTGTACACAATTCATAGTGACAGATTTTTGTATTAATATATATTTTTTGATTGACTCATTAGGGACGTTAGGTTTCATGTAGTTTAACCCATTAAGACCAGGAACTCATCTGTGTCATTTTAAGATTTCTTTGGCTATTCAAAAATAGCAGATATACAAGCTCATAGCGCAGCACCGAGTGCTGCGCTATGAGCTTATAGATCTGCTATTTTTGAAAAAATCGTGAAAAAATATCCTATAATTTGACAAACGTCTGTCATGGTTGGTGGTGAGGCCAAAATTGCTCTCCCAAGTGAAAAAAAAATGCATTTTTTTTGTGCTAAAGTATACTTTTAGCACAATAAGTATGTTAATTGTCAATTTGAACTTTTGTCAAAGCATACTAACAATGCATTTTTTGCAAAAATATATTTAGCAAATATAATCAGAGTGCATTCAAAAATATATTTCTACAATGCACATTAAATGTCAACATGAATTAATTTGTCATTTAGCACATTTGTTAAAAGTGAACTAAACAAAAATATATATTTAATTAAATAAAAATGCACTTTTCAAAAGTCTATTCATATACTGTTTAATTTTAGTTTAACTTAAGTACATTTAATGTTAAATATATTTTTAATTATTATATTTTAAGTGCTTTTAAAGTATATTCATCGCTAATTATCCTCAATATGCACTTATTTTAAGATATAATATAATATGCTTATTAAAAGTATACTTTTCACAAAAACTATTTAAAATATATTTAAGTATATATTTTTGTAAGTATGTTAATGCCTATTGTATTGAAATTTCACTCAAGTACTACTTCGTAAAAGTACACTTTTCATCAGTGCATTTATAGTATAAGGCTGGAAAAATATACTGAAAAAGCATTATACTTAATGTTTGCTTTAGTATACTTTATAAGTATACTATTTATAAATATGTTCCCGGATGCTATTAGTAATATACTTTTTAACATTATACTTCTAATATACTTATTTTAAAGTGCATTCAAAACATATTTCTATGAAGCATATTAAATGTTAACATAAATTAATTTGTAATTTAGGACATTTGTGAAAAGTGTACTAAACAAAAAATATATATTTAATTAAATAAAAATGTACTTTTCAAAAGTCTATTCATATACTGTTTAATTGTTGTTTAACCTTAAGTACATTTAATGTTAAATATGTTTTAAATTATTATATTTTAAGTGCTTTTAAAGTATATTCATAGCAAATTATCCTCAATATGCACTTATTTTAAGATATACTATAATATGCTTATTAACAGTATACTTTTCACAAAAACTATTTAAAATATGTTCAAGTATATATCTTTGTAAGTATGTTAATGCCTATTGTATTGAACTTTCACTCAAGTACTACTTCGTAAAAGTGCGCTTTTCATCAGTGCATTTATAGTATAAGGCTGGACAAATATACTGAAAAAGCATTATACTTAATGTTTGCTTTAGTATACTTTATAAGTATACTATTTATAAATATGTTCCCGGATGCTATTAGTAATATACTTTTTAACATTATACTTCTAATATACTTATTTTAAAGTGCATTCAAAACATATTTCTACGAAGCATATTAAATGTTAACATAAATTAATTTGTAATTTAGGACATTTGTGAAAAGTGTACTAAACAAAAAATAGATTTTTAATTAAATCAAAATGTGTATTCAAAAGTCTATTCATTCACTGTTTAATTGTTGTTTAACTTAAGTACATTTAATGTTAAATATGTTTTAAATGATTATATTTTAAGTGCTTTTATAGTATATTCATAGCAAATTATCCTCAATATGCACTTATTTTAAGATATACTATAATATGCTTATTAAAAGTATACTTTTCACAAAAACTATTTAAAATATGTTCAAGTATATATCTTTGTAAGTATGTTAATGCCTATTTTATTAAAGTTTCACTTAAGTACTACTTCGTAAAAGTACAATTTTCATCAGTGTATTTATAGTACAAGGCTGAAAAAATATACTGAAAAGGGCATTATACTTAGAGTTTGCTTTAGTATACTATTTATGAATATGTTCCCGGATGCTATTAGTAATATACTTCTTAACATTATACTTGTAATATACTTGTTTTAAAGTGCATTCAATATATATTTATACAAAGCACATTAAATACTAACATAAATTAATTTGTAATTTAGCATTTAAAAAAAAACTAATGTGCTTTGTAAAAAATACATTTTGAATGCACTTTAAAACAAGCATATTACAAGTATAATTTTAAGAAGTACATTACTCCTGGATGCTATTAGTAATATACTTCTTAATATTATACTAGTAATATACTTGTTTTAAAGTGCATTTAATATATATTTCTACAAAGCACATTAGTAAACTTAAAAAGAAATGTGCTAAATTACAATTAAATTTATGTTAGTATTTAATGTGCTTTGTAGAAATATATATTGAATGCACTTTAAAACAAGTATATTACTAGTATAATATTAAGAAGTATATTACTAATAGCATCCAGGAACATATTCAAAATAGTATACTTAAAAAGTGTACTAAAGCAAACTTTAAGTATAATGCTTTTTCAGTACATTTTTTCAGCCTTATACTATAAATGCACTGAAGAAAAGTGTACTTTTAGGAAGTAGTACTTAAGTGAAACTTCAATAAAATAGACATTAACATACTTACAAAAATATATACTTGAACATATTTTAAATAGTTTTTGTGAAAAGTATACTTTTAATAAGCATATTATAGTATATCTTAAAATAAATGCATATTGAGGATAATCTACTATAAATATACTGTAAGCACATATACTATAATCATTTAAAATATATTTAACATTAAATGTACTTAAGTTAAACAAAAATTAAACATTATATGAATACACTTTTGAAAAGCACATTTTTATTTAATCAAATATACATATATATATACTTTAATTACAATACTTACAGTATCTGAAGTACACTTTTGCTGATGTCATTAAAGTATACTATCATTACATTTATGGTGGCTAGAGGAAGTCCATTTCCCAGCATGCGCCCCAGTGCGTGCTGGGAAATGTGTGTTATTGTTCCTATTTGTGTTATTATTTGAATATGGGAATGCGTAGTGGGGTTATGCTATGGGTCATTGAGTTTAGTGTTTTGTTGTGGTGCTATTTGGTGATTTATGGTATTTTATGTAATTTGTTAGTAAAACCATGAATTAAATGTCTGTTTGTTTAGTCAGTCTCTCTCCCCTTTTCCCATCCTTACATATAATGTGAGTGTGTTGTTGATGGTTGCGAGAGTTGTCATGGCTCTTACAGACAACTAAACCACAAGCCTCCACGTTACATTGCAAAAAATATTAAATTTAATTTCCCAGAAGTATATTGAATATACTCATTTGTACTTTTAATAAATTCAATTTAAAATGTTATTTTGGAAAGACTTAAGTTGTACTAAAGATATGCTAAAACATATTTATTGTACTTGTATGTACTCCCCCCCAAAATACAATGTCATTACAAATATACTTACAGTATCTCAAGTACACTTTTGCTGATGTCATTAAAGTATACTATCATTACATTTATAGTGCAATACCAATACATATCAATTACTAAATAACTATATACTGAGTATATAGAAATTATGTTTAAAATATACTATCAATGTATTACAAAAATATTTGGAGTATAAAATAAATGAATTTGAAGTATGTTTTTAATAGTTTCAAGTATACTATCAATTTATTTCAAATATACTTGGAGTGTTAAAACAATTAATTTGAAGTATGCTTTTAATAGTTTCAAGTATACTATCAATGTATTACACATATAATTGGAGTATACAATAAATTAATTTGAAGTATGCTTTTAATAGTTGCAAGTATACTATCAATTTATTACAAATATATTTGGAGTGTTAAAACAATGAATTTGAAGTATAATTGTAAAAGTTTAAAGTATACTATCAATGTATTACAAATATAATTGGAGTATAAAATAAATGAATTTGAAGTATACTTTAAATAGTTTCAAGTACATTATTAATGTAATAATAATGTAGTTAAACTATGACAATAATGTGCTAAAATATACTTTCGATGTAATAATAGTATATTTTACATTCACTAACTGTGTACTTTTAGTTAATTTGAGTTGTAGTTTAAATGCATTATTATCCCAAATTTAAATTGTGTTATTTTGGAAAGACTTAAGTTGTACTTAGTATATTAAAAGTTGAACTAAAGATATTCTGAAACATATCTGTAATATACTTGTATGTACTTTCCCCTCCCAAAAAAATACAATTTAATTACAAATATACTTATAGTATCTGAAGTACAGTTTTGCTGATGTCATTAAAGTGTACTATCATTCAATTTATAGTGTATTACCAATACATATCAAGTACTAAATAAATAAATATAGAGTACATAGCAATTATGCTTAAAATATACTTTCAATGTAATAATAGTATATTCTAAATTAACTAACTGTACATTTAGTTAAATTGAGTTGTAGTTTAAATACATTATTATTACATTGAAAGTATATTTTAGCACATTTGGATTGTAGTTTAAATACTTTATTATTACATTGATAGTATACTTGAAACTATTAAAAGTATACTTCACATTCATTTATTTTATACTCCAAGTACATTTGTAATACATTGATTGTATATTTTAAGTATAATTGCTAAATACTCTATATTTATTTAGTACTTGATATGTATTTGTAATGCACTATAAATGTAATGAAAGTATACTTCAGCAATTGTACTTCAGATAAGTACATTTGTAATTAAATTGTATTTTTTTGGGGGGGGAAAGTACATAAAAGTATATTAAAGATATGTTTTAGCATATATTTAGTTCAACTTTTAATATACTAAGTACTACTTAAGTCTTTCCAAAATAACACAATTTAAATGTAATTTATAAAAAGTACAAAAATAGTATATTAAGTATACTTCTGAAAAATATATTTAGTATATTTTTTTTTCACTTGGGCTGCCCGGTTCTCCTCAGCGGCTGGAGCAATTGATCCGAAATTGCACACAGCCATTGACCATTACCATGTGCACCTAACAGCTAAGCCCGTTTTTCAATTTCACCAAATCTCAGCTGTTTATTCGCGTTTTTATGTAGTCGCCATGGTTACGGGTTGCCAGATCATGTGCGCATATCCCCCCACAGATGCGTCGAACGGGTATGGACTAGTCTTCAATATTTTTTTTCAAAAAACTGTTTGGATTTAGAAAACATTTTTAGAATCTGCCTCAGGTCTTAATAGTCCGGCATTTTCGTGCAATATTTTGATGGAATCGTGCACTTTACGATAAAAGCATGAAATTTGGCACACAGTTAGAGCATGCCATAAGGAACATTTTTGGCTATAGGGCTATCGCAGATTTTTCCCGTGGTAACTATTTAGATTTGTCCTGTAACCATGGCAGCCATATTTCAAAATGGCCGCCACCTGCTGTTATTTTACCAATAACTCAGGTTCTAGACCACCTAGGATCTTGATTCTGGTGACTAATCCTACATGTTCAAGGATGAGGAATACAGTGGTACTATTTACAACATGTTCAAACGTAGATGCATTATGCAAAGCATCTCCTGCTGCAGATTTGCCACAGAAGAAGCATCTCTCTGTTGTATGGGGTTCATTTCGTGCTCTGACGGGTGAAGCTGTGGGTTTGGTTGTACTTCAGTCTGCAGGAGTCATGCCATTTGGCATAAAATATTTGAATAATTGTAGTAAGTAATGTAAAGTATGCATGATGTGAACATGCACGGTACATCATTATTAGACTTAACGTTATCCGAACATGTAGGATTAGTCACCAGAATCAAGATCCTAGGTGGTCTAGAACCTGAGTTATTGGTAAAATAACAGCAGGTGGTGGCCATTTTGAAACATGGCTGCCATGGTTACAAGACAAATCTAAATAGTACCACTGTATTCCTCATACTTGAACATGTAGGATTAGTCACCAGAATCAAGATCCTAGGTGGTCTAGAACCTGAGTTACTGGTAAAATAACAGCAGGTGGTGGCCATTTTGGAAAATGGCTGCCATGGTTACCACGGGAAAAATCTGCGATGGCCCTATAGCCAAAAATGTTCCTTATGGCATGCTCTAACTGTGTACCAAATTTCATGCTTTTATCGTAAAGTGCACGATTTTTGCGCGAAAACGCCGGACTATAATGGGTTAAAATAAAATGACTTGAATGCATTTCTCCTGTGTGCATTATGGGCAGAGTGGGCATAATGATGAGCGGACTGGTCTGGTGAGTTGATGAACCAGAATGTAGGCTAATTAACTACCGTTAGTGAATGAACAGATGAGTGAATGAACAGATGAACGATTTGACACAGATGTAGGTGTGACTGGATGGACAGATACAGTAGACGAATGTAACCCACTTATCAAGAATCAAGAAGGTTTTATTTGTCACTAACTTATACAAGTACAAGCAGTGAAATTTGCAGTTGTGAATTGTTCTGCAATTTTTTAAATAAACGTAATAATTTAATATTTTAAGTAAGAGAATAAATAATAATATAATAAAAATATAGGCCTATATACGGTGAGAAACAAAATGATGAACTCTCTGGGTAGGCAACATGGAGTCATAGTACAAGCTGAAAAGCACTTTAGCACTTCAAGTCACTGGTTAAGTAACAAAGTGTCCAGATGGAGGAATGCAACAGACAGGGTTTGTTTACAGTCAGGTGGCGAACAGAGACGATCCCGCAGCCGAAATGTTCAGTGTAATCCTTGTACATATACCCATCATTTCTTCCATGTGTACACATGTTTCCTGGCCCTGTTACTAAAGTTAACCTGGTTGACCTGGTTAAAACACTCTCTATTTCCTGGCTCAGTACATCTTTGGAAACTTTTTGAGGGTTCCTGCAGGACACTGGTGGTTTTCCTATTCTGGGCATGTCACAATAGGCAAACATGAGTTCTACAAGCTTGTACATCAGTTGTTTTTGGCAAAGAGATTTGGTGTCGAGGAGAAAAAGGAGGGGACCAAGTACAGACCCCTGGGGGTCAACTAATTATATAGAGTGGTATATACTTATACCATATAGTGTTACCACTATATACATGTACAGGATTTAGCACTCAAGTCACTGGTTATACATGTATATAGTGTATATACTTTCGGTATCTAGTGGGTAACATGTGCTCCTCTTGAAACTCACAGTAGTTGTAATAAAACATGTGTATCTGTTGAGTAGTATCCTATACAACACATCATCATGTGTTATATGTGGTTGAATTGCCAAGGGATTCTTGAACTCTCTTCATGAGAACCGATTTTGAATAATGTTTGGTGCAAATAATTGCTACCATAATGGAAGCGCCCTCAAGCCAAAAAAAAAGAATAGAAAAGTAATTGAACTTCTGCTGGAAACCAACCCTACTGTATGAGAGATACTTATCTGTAATATCTATTGATTGTATGCTAATAATGTGAACTTGCATCACTCCCATTTCACTTCTGAAGGCCAAATCTGGATGCTAAATTTAACTACAAGGTCTGCCTTGTCACCTAACACAAAGATGTGGGATTATAGAAAATTGTTTCCATACTTAAATTGATTAACACAGCTCTTGATAGAGTGACTAATTATGTTACACAGCTAAACACAAGCTTTGTATTTTGAAGTTGGTAGAGCCTTGTTTGTATGTTGTTTCTGTTGTAATTATCACCCCAGGCCTGTATCTCAAGGAAAGTGTATTCAGGAAAGTTAAAAGAAAATCACAAAACTTCTTCACCTCTGAAGTCTGAAAAGATTTTCCACTTTGGAGCAGAGTAAATGCTGGTACCGTGGAGGTGTCTGTCTACCAGGCTACAGCTGGCACTGTATTATTAGGAGAATTACCTGTGTAATGCAGTTTCTCTCTTCGGTCGGTCACTTGATTAGCCGTTCTGACACACACACACACACACACACACATGCACGCACGCGCACACACACACGCACACGCACACGCACGCACGCACGCACGCACGCACGCACGCACGCACGCACGCACGCACGCACGCACGCACGCACGCACGCACGCACGCACGCACGCACGCACGCACGCACGCACGCACGCACGCACGCACGCACGCACGCACGCACGCACGCACGCACGCACGCACGCACGCACGCACGCACGCACGCACGCACGCACGCACGCACGCACGCACGCACACACACACACACACACACACACACACACACACACACACGCACGCACACACACACACACACACACACACACACACACACACACACACACACACACAAACACTTGCAGGGCTCTGCTGGCACAGAGGAGCAGCAACATTTGTTATCTCCGCCAGGCCGAAGGCCGGGGAACGGCAGGGATGAAGATGATGTTTTTGCCTCTGTGTGTGCATGTGTCTGTCTGTCTGTGTGCGTGCAGGTTGCAAAACGTTGGACTGATCAGCATCAAGCTGTTTGTGCATGCCAGTAAGCCAAGGAAGACGCTCCACCCCAACTTGTTCAAATCGGCCTCACCAGCCAGCTCTTTACCTTTTGCTGTAAAAGTCTTGAACCATCAGTCATACAATCAAAAATAAATTTCCCCATGATTCCTTGGATCATGACGCAACTTCCCATTTAGGAAATGCCCATTTAAACCTAACTAGATTTTCCGCCAATAACTACTCAACTACTCAACTATAACTCTAGAATCATGTGATGAACATGTATCATACAGATTTTACCAATTGGCTACAATTGGTTTCCAAAGTTAGTGGGAGGGGCCTATTTTACACAAATGGTAAAACTCATCAACACCTTGTCCGATCGACCCCAAACTTTAATCACCTACTGAGGGGCCTCTACTCAATGCAGAGTCAAAAGCGGTTTTACTTAGACTCATAGGGGGCACCTCAAATGTCACTGTTTGGTACAGAAACATGATTATTTTTTAAATTATGTATTAATTAATGAATTAATTATTATAATTGTTATTTTAATTAAGTCCACATGATCTTGGGAGTCATGTGAAAATTTGAGTTTTTGGTATTCCATACTGTTGGCCTATTTATTTGTACACAAAATGCCATATATCATGCACACAACATCCAATCAACCCCAAATTTGAATCGTATATATTGAGGGGCCTTTATACAGGGCACCTCCATTTCTGACCATAAGGGGGGCCACAAATGTGAAAAGTTGAACTGTATGTTGTAGAAACTCTAGAAGCAGCTTCCTCGGTTACTGACGGCTTCAACCGACAACTTACAAAGCCCTGTTTAGGCCACCCGGCCTGCCGCAGATAAGCGCTCTGCAGAGCCCCTTATTGGTGATGTAGAGCAGTGGTCCTCAAAGTGTGGTCTGGGGAACCCCGGCTGGGGGTCCTTGAAGGAGCAAAATGTGTTAATACAGCATCAAAATCAGTTAAATCACTTAAACCCTATTGGCTATTTGAAAAAAGGCCATCTACAAGCTCAATTTTGAATATTTTTTCGAATATTTTTTTAATCACAACACAACACAACACAACACAACACAACACAACACAACACAAATCTTGTACGGGGTCCCAGGCACACAATATTTTCAGATGGGGGTCCTTGGTCAAATGCATAATAAATTAGGTGTCCTTGACATGAAAAGCTTTGAGAACCACTGATGTAGAGAAAAGAAGATAAGAGGAGAAACCCTCCTAACCAGTCCTGTCTTATGTTACATAAAAACAGAATTACGTTAGCTGCTTGTTGTTCAGCAGTCGTAAAATGAACATGCTTATAGGCTACACATGCTGCATCCATTTCAGCTGTGTATATGAGAGAGAGAGAGAGAGAGAGAGAGAGAGAGAGAGGGAGAGAGAGAGAGAGAGAGACACAGAGAGTGGGTTTTGGTGGCACCATCCTCTTCATGACAGTGCAGTGTTACGTTCTGCTGTTGCGCTCTCTGTCGTCAGAGCAGCCCCAGCCTCCCTGCCTGCCTGCCCGTCCGCCCGCCCGCGCACACTACTCCTCGACGCTCTGCAGCAGAAAGGAGCATCCTCT
>NC_137612.1:35172035-35212035 GCF_963280865.1 Gymnoscopelus braueri | reverse complement strand
TGGGGTCCCTGAAACAAAATATTTTGAGAGATGGGGGGGGGATGTCAAGGGGGTCCTTCACATGAAAACAGTTTGAGAACCACTGATATTATAGCAACATAAGTAAAACTTCGATTCCCACCGGGGACGCTGGGGGCGTGTCCTGTGTCCTCTCCTCCGCGTCATCAGTGCCCATACCCTAGGTGGGGTTGGGGTTGTCATCAGTGCCCATACCCTAGGTGGGGTTGGGGTTGTCATCAGTGCCCATACCCTAGGTGGGGTCGAAAGGGCCTTTCTGTGTGGATCTTGCATGTTCTCCCCGTGTCCCCTAGGGTAGGTACCCTCACAAAAAACATGCAGTAATCCTGGTCTCTATACTGCCTCCCCCTGGTCAGGCGGGGCGCCTGATGGAGGGGAAAGGAACTGGTTGGAAAAACGTGTTTCTTCCATGCGCTACGTCCAACCGGGGAAACTCCCCCCTGTCAGGTGATAAGAAGCGGCTGGCTAGCTCCTCATGCATTGAAGGAGGCATGAGCTCAGTTCTGGGCTCTCCCTAGGCTGGCAGAGGGAGAGTAGCGCCCAGGATTACATAGGCAATTGGCACTGGGTGAAAAAATGGTTTACAATATAAAAAAAAGTTAAACAAATAAAATAAAATAAACTGTTTAGAAGACAGACATTTGTAGAATCCCCAGAAGAAAAGATCTGAGTAAAAAAATGCTAAATGTTAAAAAACATACATTCAAAGATTTGGACACATTTTCACGATTAAAAATAAATAAATAGCAGATCTACAAGCTTGTAGATCTCGGTGCTGCGCTATGAGCTTATAGATCTGCTATTTTTGAATAGTCCAAAGTATAAAATAATGGTTATAGCTAAAATTCTAATCGCTGTTTTAAGTAATGGTGGAGCAGAGGGAGAGTAAACCCAAGACCGGTTTACTTCCCGTATCTGTGTGAAGTACAGTAGGAGACCGGAAGCAGGTTGTGAGTCTATTAATTTCAATGGAAGAGTGACCGTGAACACATATCGTCATATTGACCCGATCGTCATATCGTCATATCGACCCGATCGTCACAAGCCACACAATCTTCCCAAGATTTTCATACTAAGATGGCTTTTTTCAGAGTGACAAATCAGGAGAAAATCTACTTTGTTATCGACCTTTCTCTGTCCCAGCAACACACTCTCGAGGGAACTACCTGTAAATGTAGGACGTTCGCGAGATTTGCCGCCAGACGCCGGCGCCCACTTTGTAGGATTTGTGTACCATTTCGCCTCTAGTGGCTACGATTGGAATGGTCTATCTTCATAAATAAACCATATTTGAGTAAACCCATGCCTCTGCTTTTGATATCCATTCACTGTTATGGCCGGTGGGGATGTGTTTTATCCCTGCTTCTGTTCAGACTGAATGAAGTACATGCAATTCCTTTCGGTTAATGTAGACTGTCTGATATGTACAATTGAACAATTTAACGCAAAATATATTATGTTAACTACATTAACCCCTGTGTTCCTGTTTTGTGCACATATCTTTTAATTGTCAAAATTTGCCAAATATTTTCTTTAAAAATTCATAAACATCAAAAATAGCCGATCTACAAGTAGTACTTGTAGATCGGCTATTTTTGCAACTTGCCGCACAACAATACAAAGTATTTAGGACTTAAGTGGTCAAAAAGATTTCCCCCTCTGTTTTTCTTTCACAAATCGAACACTGGCCGTAACCATATCAAAGGTGTGAGTGGGCGTTATCTGCATGTTACAGTATGTGCTGAATATTGATGATAGCGTTGACATCACCCACTGTTCCTGACGCTTTGAGAGCCTGGATTAGTAGTCATGTGAGCATCTTTGTGTCATCAGAGGTGATGTGGAAGCTGACAGGTTGATGGACACAGTCGATTGTGTTTCCTGGACTTCTCGCTGTACAGTATAGCGTCATTCCTAGGTCACCTACTGTAGACATCAGGATAGCATGGATAGATGGACCAGATACAACAGATTAGACTATATAAAATGGACCTCTTAAGTAAGAATGTGCTCTCATTTGAGCTCCATTGTTAAATTGGGAAAAGCTGAAATGAATAGAATATAGAATAGAATATAAACTGGAACTTTAACCACATGAACCCTAGCGTCCTTATTCTGGGCATGTCATAATAGGCGATCATTTGTAAAAAAAAGAAAAAGAAACATTAGGCAAAAATTGTCAATCTCGTAGATAGAATTTGGTGTAGAGGGAAAAAGGAGAGAGGGGGCCAAGTATAGACCCCTGGGGGATAATGAAGTATATAGGGTGTAAGTGGTTAAGTAGATCACACTATTTTTATCTTCCACTTAACAGTCTGTACGTCGGAAGCGCTGAAAATAGAAAATACACACACACACGCACACACACACACACACGCACACACGCACGCATGCACACGCACACGCACATGCACACGCACACGCACACATCCTTTTCATCTTTGCAGTCACATAAATACTGTAAGTCCTACTGTAAATCAAATTGTCCGAAGCTTGGTGCTTAGCAGAAATGGAAATTCCAAAAGATATCTTAAAGATGTTTTAAAATGCATTTTCGTGAACAGAAATGATAAAGAGGCCACAGTTTGTACTTCTACTGTGCATAATTTGTTACGAGGTGAAGTTACAGACCCTCTGAAGATTTTGTAAGCGTTGTATGGCTTCAAAGACTAGTGGTTAAGGGAAATGATGAGCACCGACCCTGTTTCCTGATGCTCATTATCACACCAACTATTTGAAATAGTAATGGAAATATTATTTAGCATAATCAATGTTGAAACTGAAAATCATATTTTCACTCTTCCAAGTATTTGTACTAAATGCTTGAACATTGCATCTTATCAGAATGTGCAAGAGCCAAATATTACATAATATAACAATGTTGCCTTGTTATAATTGAGTCATTATTACACAATATGCCTGTTTTCTGCAGTCCTTCTAATAATGCACATGACATAAAATACTAAATTTATTCACACCTCTGACCTCCCAAACAGTCACAGCCACACGTACTTACATGCTCCTGTGAGAAAATAGGTTTGGATCTCTTGGAAAAGACAAAAGAAAAGACAAGAATGTAAAATAAAGCGACTTGTGATGCTGGGTTCATCATAAAGGCTTAGTATGTATTCAACTTGAGACATTAATGAGACATTAATCTCATTTTGCCTATTTTTAGCATGGCAATTCTTCTGTCTCTTTCTGTTCTTCCTTATATATTTGTGTCCATTTTCTATTGCTGAAATCTGTACTATCTAATTAGTCTCCAGAATAATGTTATATGTTTTAGGTTTAGTGCAACACAAGCCTTTTCCGAGTCTTCCATAAATTCCTAGCTGGTTATCATTGCCTGTGCTCGTAAATAATAACCATATTCTTCGCTGGTAAGTAAATGGGAACTAAGTAATAATATCCGGTATATTTGCATTAGTGGTCCCTGGTGTATCTGTGTTTGTGCTGAGTGAGGCGCAGTGTGTGCTGTGCGTTGCTCCACAGAACATATGTTACCTCGACCTTAGAAATACGATCGCGGTAATTATCGTAGAAGGGACGTTGCATAGCCTGCTGTCAACATGTGTGGCATGTGCAATGTGTATATGTGTCCCACGGGCCCGGTTGCAATAGTGAACGGCCTTCAGCATGACCCTTTGCCCACACACAGTAGCCTTTCAAATGACACTCATATATACTGTAGCCCCCTACAATGATGCTGACAATACGAATGACTGTAGCAGCCCCCCCGGAGTACAGTGTCAAGATAACATGACCCTATAGCAATGATTCTCAACCTTTATAAATCTCTCTACGTCTTTGTTTTAGTTGTGGTGTGGACTCTGGCGTGCCATCCACTTGAGTTAGAATGATTTATAAAACTATATCTTTAATAGTTATCTTGCTTGATATGATATATTTTATCTTTGGGACCCGAATCTAAGAGTGTATGGAACCAAATGGACTCATTCGGCACTCTTTGCATTAGTGCTGCACGATTAATCGAAAAAAGATCGTGATCTCGATTCAGACACCTATGCGATCTCGATTTTAAATTATGACGATTCTTTTTTCAATTAAACATTTTTTTTTTTTTTTTTTCTTAATATTTTTATATTTACAAGAGAATTGTGTGAGAATCGTGTGAGAATCGTGATCTCAATTCTTATGGAGGAAAATCGTGATTCACATTTGAGCAAGAATCGTGCAGCACTACTTTGCATTACAGAGCTGTAAGACTCAATTTGATTTCTAATCCTAACTATCAGTCATTTAGCTGGGTACCCCTCGGAACCCCCCCTCAAGGACCCCTGGGTGGTATCCGATCCCTATGTTGTGAACCAGTGCCCTATAATAATGATATGGCAGCAGTTGCAGGAGCCTGCATCATGGGCTCCACTGCTACAGTTTCACCACACCCCTGAGAGGAGTCATTTTGGAATATTCAACTGTTTTTAGTAGAATGCTACAGGGATGATGACTTTTTGTAGGCCAACCCAGGAATGAGGACCACTGTTGGTTCGCACTACAGATTTCCAGAGGAATTTTTGCATTGGGTTTTGGATAAATTAAGAAAATAAGCTCCGTAGCACACAAAGGCTTATGATATTAACACGTTTTGTGCAACGAGATAATCTCCACAAATCAACACACGCTTTATAATTTATTTAACACACAGGCAATTAATATATATAAAAATAAAAAATAAAAAAAAGGCACAATGCAAAGCTCACATTTGAGATATTAATAGGTTTAATTTATGTCATTATCCACAGACTCTCTGTCTCTCACACTAAGAACCCAGTACTCTAGTTATCACTGTCTTGCCTTGTACAGTACAGTATGGGCAGTGGTGGAAAAAGTACTGAAATGTTTTACTTAAAGGTAGGGTAAGTGATATTTTTTGGTTAAAACAAAAAGTATTTTGTTAAAAGGTTGAAACACTATATTCTGATAGTAATCATTGCTATAGAGTGTTTTTTCAGTAACAGATGTCTCCCTGTCTCTCCAGCTCTTTAATAAACAGAAAATACATTTTCCGGTAGGTGTCAAAATCTCAGCCAATCAGGAGAAAGTACCCATTTTTAAGCTTCATTTGTATAGTGTTCCAGTTCCAATTTTGCCTGCTCATTTCTTAGTGTCATCACTTCCAATTCCACTTGTTTAATCTGTATCCTGATTGAGTTCTCTGTCCTGGTTGGCTAAAATTGGAAATGAAACTGAAACTGAAACGAAAATGCATTTTCTGTTTATTAAAGAGCTGGAGAGACAAGGAGACTCCTGTTACTGAACAAACACTCTATAGCAATGAGTACTATCAGAATATAGAGCTATTTAACACTTATTTTAACAAAAGCAAATCACTTACCCTACCTTTAAGTAAAAGTATCAATACTGCAATGTAGAAATACTCTGCTAAGTAAAAGTCCGGAATTCAAAATGTACTTGAGTAATAGCACAAAAGTATTGGCATCAAAATATACTTAAAGGACCAAAAGTAAAAGTACTCATTTTGCAGAATGTTTCACAAAGTATCATATGTATATTTGTAAAAAATATTTTAAAAATAGCAGATCTACAAGCCCAATATCTACAACGCGACGTGTTGTGAGCTTGTAGATCGGCTATTTTCAAATAGCCAACGTTTAAATAGGGCTGAAGTAGGTAATGTATGTTTTGTTATAATAATCAAAATCTACAAAAGGTAGGCCTACCTAGTAACTAAAGTTTTCAAATAATTGTAGTGGAGTAAAAGTATAATATTTGCCTCTGAGATGTAGTGGAGTAGAAGTAAAAGTACAGAAATTTGGAAATATTCCAGTAAAATTGTACTTGAGTAAATGCACTCAGTCACTTTACACCACTGAGTACGGGGTTAAGAGGAGGTAGCATGTCGACGATACAGCCAGCAGGCCAATGTCAAGAGAATGATTCCGGGGCCAGATGGAAGCTGGCTTCTTCTGAAGGCGTGGTGAAGAGAAAGCAGGATAGTGCTCAGGGCTTAGAACAGAGATCATGGTTCATCTCAGGACCATAACTCTATGCTTGTCATATACAGTAGTATTGATAGCTCCTTGAGGGTAATAATAACCACATGAACCCTAGCACTCGGAGAAAAAAAAATCAGATAACATTCTGCGAAAATAGATGAACATCCAGCGAAAATGTCAGCAGCTCTACAAGCTATCCCAGCACACATAACTGATCTACAAGTTATCCCAGAGAAAACAACGTCTACAAGCTCACAGCTCACAGTGTTTGCAATGTGTTGTGAGCTTATATATCAGCTATATTTTCATATTTCAAAATATATAAGGTTTAAGTTATTAAGCAACAAAGGAGATAGATACTTATGGGATAGATCAATGTTTCTCAACGTTGGGTCTGGGGACCACCAGGGGTCCATATTACCGGGACCGTTACAGGTCTGTATCTATGAGAGTGTACAGATGCTGTACAAGTGCATTTGTACACTCTCAGAGTTAAATGAACACTGTAGATTTCACAGTGTAGATTGGGGTCCCAGATTTGAAAAAGTATAGTATCAAATGGAGATCTGAGGCCTAATGCATATAAACTGGGGGTCCTTGAAAATAGTTGAGAATCACTTGGATAGATGTACTTGGGATAAGATGGTCATGGAAGCAGTATCAACAAAAAAGTATCAATACTGCAATGTAGAAATACTCTGTTACAAGTGAAGGTCCAGAATTAAAAATGTACATAAGTAAAAGTACCAGAGTATTGGTATCAAAATATACTTAAAGTACTAAATTAAAAGTACTCATTATGCAGAATGTCCCATTTCACAAGTTTTAAAATAAATAAAAATCTTTTGAAAATAGCAGATCTACAAGCTATTTTCAAATGGCCGAAATGTATATACTGTACTGTAGGGTTTAAGTGGGTAATGTATGTTTTGTAATAATAATCTACAAAGTAACTAGTAACTAAAGTTTAAAAATAATTGTAGTGGAGTAAAAGTACAATATTTGCCTCTGAGATGTAGTGGAGTAGAAGTAAAACATACTGAAAATTGGAAATAACTCCAGTAAAGTAAAGATACCTCAAAATTGTACTTAAGTACAGTACTTGAGTACATCAGTTACTCAGTTACTTTACACCATTGCATAGAAGGTGGGAGGGCACAGAGAGTTTATCCGGTTCTTTAGGGTACTATAGCGTTTCAGGGTGAGAGGGCATGGAATATCCTTGAGGGTAACGAGCCACAAAGGATGAGAAGGTTGCCGGGGGCGTACAGTAACAGTAGATATACTGTATACGTCTTGACTGTGGTGAGAGCATGGCGAGGTTAGAAGCTGCTCAGGGCACAGAGCTCAATCCTTGAAGGAAGAGAGAGGAGAGAGAGTAGGTGTTTGGGTGGTAAGGGAGCTGGATACCTGCCAAAGGTTTATAGTGAGATGCTGTGTACTGTAAGGCAAAGGATGTGAGAACAAAGACAGACAGAATAATTACAGGCTGGCCATAAAGTAACGCGTGAAGGATAATCGACGACAAGACGTGCGGTTATCAAAATATAATGCATGATGCTAGAGGCTAATCACTGCGGCTCGAGGGTTGATTATCCTGCTTAATGTGTACCATGCAGGGGTGGAGGAAGTACTCAGATATTTTTACTTAAGTAAAAGTAGCAATACCACAATATAAAAATACTCTGTTACAAGTAAAAAGCCTGTGTTCAAAATGTTACAAGTAAAAGTACAAAAGTATTGGCATCAAAATATACTTAAAGTACCAAAAGTAAAAGTACTAGAATGTTTGAAAATAGCAGATCTACAAGCTCACAACGCGTCGCGGTGTGACGCGTTGTGAGCTTGTAGATCGATTTTCAAATAGCTTATGTATAAAATAGGGCTTAAGTAGTTAATGTATGTTTAATGTATTTGCCTCTGAGATGTAGTGGAGTAAAAGTATTGGAAATTGGAAATACTCAAGTAAAGTACAAATACCTCAAAATGTTACTTAACTCTATAAACGCCATTGACTCGAAAACGCGTCAATTACTACTTAATCCACCCACGCCATTGACGCGTTTGACGCGTTGGATTTGCGTTCATTGTTTAATCTCTGATCGCGCTATGCTGCTTAAAATTCAATGTTATTCTCGAGTTCCACTTACTTCACCCATATCTGCATCCGGTTTCAGGACCTGGGTTCCGTTTCCGGTTTTTGATTATTTTCCCCCGGTCATTTTCGTCCAAAATAGGTAAACAAACGGTTTTTCACACGGTATAACGGACAAACGGACAGCTTCTCTTCTATAATCTATGGTCTGGGTGACGATCAGTCATCGCCGTCGTGTATCACATCGTAATTTTGACGATCAAAACAATCTGGGAGGACGTCACATCCGTTTTCATGTTTTTCCCTGTCTAATCGCTCAAGAAGGGTAACAGTGACACAAGGAGCTGATCAAGCTATCATGTGCTGCTCTCTAGTGGCGGATTTGTGCGGCGTCTTTAAAAAACAGTCTGATCAATTATTTTCATGAAAATTTTCAAAATATAAAAATAAAAAAAACACGAAAATTGCTGGCAATGGGGGAGTACTTTATGAAAATACTCTGGCAGTCTTAACACACTCACCGCCAAAGGGGAGAATTCTCCCCTTTTCAGTCAATGGTCTTTACCGCCAAAGGGGAGAATTCTCCCCTTTTAATAATTTTTTTAAATTTTGTTTTTGAATTCCTAAAATGTTTCTCTAATTTTTGAGTATACATTTATAACCCTAACCCTAACGAATTAATTAAATTTAATTAAATTAATAAAAAAAAATCCATTCACTTAAATGTAAAAAAATAAACGGACAAATAATTCACAATGTTTCTATAAAAAAATTATTAAAAACCCTGGCAGTGGGGGATTTTATTATGAATAAACTTTGGCGGTGAAGGAGAAATCCGGACATTTTAAGTGTTATCTTTGATGTGTAGTTACTCACTCACCGAGTTATGAAGTGCCGTTGACTTTTTCCAGCGATTCCCCTGTCTGTGAGTCTGGTCGACCCCCAACATTGGCATAGTGGGAGGCGCGTGTCTTAGTGAAAATCGCCTAATTCCACAGCTCCAAACTTCTTTTTTTTCCCACAAATCCTCCTCATGGTGTCTCCTGATACTTTCACATGCACTGTTTATCACTCACGAGCTGGCGTTCATGGTCAGCGACGTGAATGTTTTCCTCTCGCGAGATTTCCCGAGGAGCGCAGTGAGCCGAGGACGGGAAATCTCGCGAGACGCGAGATTTCACGCCAATGCCAATGGTGGGGGTCGACCAGACTCACAGACAGGGGAATCGCTGGAAAAAGTCAGCGCCACTTCATAACTCGGTGAGTGAGTAACTACACATCAAAGATAACACTTAAAATGTCCGGATTTCTCCTTTAAGTACAGTACTTAAGTAAATATACTTAGTTACAGTACTTTCCAACACTGGTACCATGAGCAATTAAATTAAAACGAGTAAGACGCGCGAACGCTGGAAGCGAACGCAGCTTGAAAATATTGTGTATTTGACTTGTAATCCGTGTTATTTCACCGTGATGGGGAGAGAACATTGACATTGTGTGTGTGTGTGTGTGTGTGTGTGTGTGTGTGTGTGTGTGTGTGTGTGTGTGTGTGTGTGTGTGTGTGTGTGTGTTTGTTTTGCAGGCTGTTGTGCATTTTAATCAGAGCATTGTCTAAATTCCTGCACTCTGGCGGCTGCACACAGGCAGTGCAGCTACTATATTTCAGCACAGAGTTTCCAGTCACATGGGGGCGCGAGCCAATGGGGGCGCGAGCCAATGAGAGCGCGGCTGCACACAGACACACACACTCACAACCCGAGCACGGTTACATAGTAAGCTCCACTTGGTCGGAGGCACCGCGCCTCCTTCCGCGTTCGCAACAATTATTTAACCTTGGAATAAATGTTACATACTAGTCCAGCAGGTGGGAGACGTCGTATGTAATGGCCTAGAAATGAGTACCGAAATGAGTCAGACAGGTGACAGTAGTTACATTTATGTGCACACACACTCAAACAAATGTTCAGTATACTGTAGCAACACGCGCGTTTTATGTTATATGTAGGGCTGGGACTCGATTAAAAAAATCTATCCAATTAATTAGAGGCTTTGTAATTAATCACAATTAATCGCATTTTAATCGCATATCAATATTTGACCTGAGAACAGTGAAAAGCTATTTTTTTAAATGGATTTTGGCATACATCTTTAAGTACATGTACTCAAGAACTGTACTTAAGTACAATTTTGAGGGATTTGCACTTGACTCGAGTATTTCCAATTTCTAATACTTTTACTTCTACTCCACTATATCTCAGAGGCAAATATTCTACTTTTACTCCACTACAATTATTTGAAAACTTTATTTACTAGTTACTTTGTAGATTTCGATTATCATTACAAAACAATACAGTAACCACTTAAGCCCTATATTGGCCATTTGAAAATAGCAGATCTACAAGCGCAACGCATTTTGAGCTTGTAGATCTTTTCCACCACTGGAGGCTGGTGTGTTGTTACTGTTGTTTTATAGTAGTTTAATTAATTATTAATAAAAATCGTGAGCATGTGACCCGCACCGCATCGTGCAACCCCCCCCCCCCCAGCGCACCCCCCCCCCCCCACCCCTAAACGGGACAAACGCGTGCGTACGGGGGGCATCCATTACAGATTCTGATTTGCCCAGCCAACATTATCAAGCAGGCTATGCAGGCGTGTCTTCATATCATTCATGTTTTCATGCACTGTGCTGGCTGCAGTTTACTTGTCGTTGTCTGAGAAGTGAGAACCACGTTGGTTGGTGTGCTGGTATGATCGGTCCGTCTGAAACTCGTCCAGTGAGAAACGTTCCACGGTGCAAAAATGGGTGCGATTATTATTTTATTTGTTACGCGATATACGCGAAAATGTGACATAACACTCCTCTACTGTATGTGCCCTGTGAGAGATCGGGCAGAGAAATCGACCACCAGCCTACGTAAAACCCATGGAAACAAGCCTGAACATGTTGTTTTACCTACTGTGCGTCGCACCGCTACTATTGTGTGACACTGTTGTATGACAAAGTAGGCCATTAATTTGATAAACAAGTGTAGCTTTTACTGAGAATAGCACACTGCTGAAAGTGGTGCATTAACCACATGAAACCCTAGCGTACCTATTCTGGGGGGCCAACATTCTGTGAAAACAGCAGATCTACTAGCTCGCAACGTATCGCGTTGTAACACATCGTGAGTTTGTAGATCGATCGCAAAGATATTTAGTGTAGAGGGAAAACAGGAGGGGGCCTAATATAGACCCCAGGGGGACTCCGGTCGATTAAGTATACAAGTGGGAGCTTAGTTTTACCGACAATATGTTCCCTTAGCCCTACAGTCTGTTCCCTAAAAAACAGAATCTCAACCCTAATGGTAACCCCCTCCCCAACCTTAAGCTGGGGTTACATAGGGCTGATTAAAATGTCATTCTTTTTCCGTTTCCTATATTTAATGTGGATCCTATCTTTTTATTGTGAGGAAATGTGAAAATCTGACATAACACCTGACATAACCGATGCATACAGTACTTACAGTATACAGTCAATAACTCGCGCTGGAAAATTGCCGCCAGCATACAGTAGGTAAAACAACATGTTCAGGCTCGTTTCCATGGGTTTTACGTAGGCTGGTGGTCGATTTCTCTGCCCGATCTCTCACAGGGCACATACAGTAGAGGAGTGTTATGTCACATTTTCACATGCCCTCCTCACAACAGAACGATAGGATTGTTGCTACCGGCAAAGTTCCCCCTTTAAGGATTCAAATATGTTGTTCTTTTTGGCGGTGGATATTTCAGTCAGTGTTTATGAACCCCCCCGGAAACTTAAAACCAGAGAACCAAGACCTCAAGCTACTGCAGTGGTGGAAGAAGTACTCAAATGTTTTACTTAACAGTAGCAATGTCACAATATAGAAATACTCTGTTAAAAGGAACTAGAATTCAACATTTTACTCGAGTAAAAGTACAAAAGGATTGGTGTCAAGAGTACCAAAGTAAAAGTACTCATTATGAATGGCCTATTTAAATGTTGTTTAAAAAAATCTAAAATAGCTACAAACTCAAAACTCTTCGCAAAATAAGTTGTTTTCAAATAATTGTAGTGGAGTAAAAAGTACAATAGTCGCCATTAGTGGAGCACAAATTATTATAGAAGTATTAAAGTAATACTAGGTAACGTTTTCAACAAAACTAAAGTTAAATTGTATATCTTTTGCGAGTGGCAAAAGTTTCACAACACCCACTCCGTGAATTTCACCCCCGGAAGCCTTTTATTTATATATTTTCTATTGAACGTGTACGGGGGGGACTTTCCCGGGAAAATGACGTTCCTGGCCAACGTCATGACGTCGTGGCCGACGTCCTCAGGAACTACCGCAACGGTTTCCTGTTTGGCCAGGAACTACCGCGCTATTAACAAAAAGGAACCTCACGCTGATTTTAAGATAATGTAGGATTGGGAGATCGAAAAAGAACAGAAAAAGAAAGCACAGCTCATGGTAACTAATGCTCCACTGGCTAAGAGAAACGATCCGTAGATAGTATAAAACAATTAAAAGATCGCTTTTTGAAACGCTTCCTGCTTCCGGTGAAAACGAATGGAATTCTGGGTAATCGAGGACTAGGGAAATTGTATGCAGTGACGGTAGTGACCAGCAGAGGTTGCTAAAAATCGTTATTTGTGATTTTGCATTGTACAACTTTAAATTATCAAAAAATGGAAATACTCAAGTAAAGCAAAAGCACCTCAAAATGTTACTTAGTACAGTACTTGAGTAAATATACTTAGTTACGTTCCACCACTGAGCTACTGTGTGTTCTCATATTGACGTGCTGCCTGGAGCTGCAGTAACAAGGAGTAGGAGACTGAATCAAATCACCCTGCTGAGTTATTCTAGTGGTGTCATTATAGCCATAGTAGTGTCTGGGACCTTTCACTGTGTTCCGGTTCCCTCCCACACTTAAAAAAGACATTCAGGGTGTAGGGACATCTGCTAGTGCCCTTGAGATAGTCAAACTCAAATCAAGTCAATTTTATTTATAAAAAAGCACATTTAAAAATAACCAGACTTGACCAAAGTGCTGTACAGTATGTGAATAAAAACAGGATCAAATACACCAGACAATAACAGGAGGTTAAAACCGCATTAAAATGTAACCGATGTACAATAACTCAAAGATGAAAAAAGGAGGCATGCATGATATGGAGAATGGTTTAAAATGGTTCAAAGTCCAGGGAGAAAAGGTATGCTTTGAGTCTCGATTTAAAATGGTTCAACGTCCAGGGAGAAGAGGTATGTTTTGAGTCTCGATTTAAAAGAGTCCAGAGAAGGGGCAGACCTAACAGGAAAAAAAAGGTTGATCATCCTTTTGTTTCAACTGGGTAACCTATAAGAAGCAGCTGGTCAGAAGAAAGGTGTCCAGGGGGCAGCGTGGCACTGGCCTTAGAGCTGGAGCTGATCCCGGGCACTGCCCAGTGGCTGCCCACTGCTAGTAATAGTTAAAGGAGCATGACAACCTGATTTTGTAGTTTGCTTTCCAATCCAGATTAAAAACATTGCAGGCTAATAAGCAACGGCAGCTACTAATCAAATTAATACACAGTATTGTCAGGGAACATTGACACACCTAAATCTAATACATGACAAGACAAGAGAGTCTTAGACAGGCGGTGTTTAATGGTGGTAATAATGCAGTATGCTCACTGTAGTCTTCTATATCCAGAATATTCACATACAAACAGATATTTTCCTTGTCGCCAAATGTAGTGTTCTATATCCAGAATATTCATATTCAAACACTTGGACACAGGACTGCCATTTACTCTCTTTACTTGTCAGCTTTCCAATAATCAAGTAACACCTGTGTGCATTTAATCACATACGCTTGTGTGTTAATCACATACACCTGTGTCCAACATCCTGGTACATGATCTCCAAATACAATAAGTGGCACTGGACAGTACACTCACTTAGCCACATGAACCATAGCAGTCCTATTCTGGGGGCGGCATGTCAGTGAAAATTGCAGATCTACTTGGGTTTATGGTTGTCAGTAAGTTTTGTAGCCAAGCTTGGTCTGAACTTCGACTGCCTGGCATTTCTGACCTTTCTGCAATCTGAACGGTCCTGGTGTCAGTCTAGATTTCTTCTGCTGTTCCTGTGTTTGCACTGTTGTTGTTGTTGGTTGGGTGTGTTCAGTGTTTGTTGAGTGGACCACAATGGAAACAAGCTTCGGCTTTTTTTGTTATTTGGTAACACTGTACTTAGAGGTCAGGTCTATAATGCATTATAATCACATTTATAATGCACTTATGAAGCTTAATAACACTCATTATACATGTTTATATTTTTGTAATAATTATACATAACAACTTATAACAAAGCCACTCTATAACTGACTAAGTTTTGGTAGTTATAATGTGCTGCTCCACTGAGCTTAGAATTGCATTATGACATTATGATTGCACTTATAATACTTCCTAAACCTTGTTATAAGTTGTTATGCATAATTATAAACATTCATAATGAGATCTACAAGCCGATCTACAAGCCGATCTGGACGATCTATAAGCTCACAACGTGCCGCAATGCCACGTGTAGATCGTCTATTTTCAAATAACAGGGCCGAATTGGCTGAAAATGTATGTTTTGTAATAATAAGTAAAGTAAATGTATGTATCTTAAGGATAGCACTTGAGTAAATGTACTTGGTTACTTTCCACCACTGCGCCTGGGCTCCTTCACCCAGATTGTGGTGTGTCTCATGTCTCCCCTGTGTCCCAATCCTCTCTCTGACTGTCTGCAACCCACATATGCTTTCGGGCAGAAACCTTGTATCTCCATATTTCGACTATTTAATTCAAATTAATGTCCTACTTTGTCATATGATATGTCTTGTGCAAAAGCGGAAATAGCCGATCTACAAGCTCACAATGTGTTGTATTTTGACAGGTTTGATTGATTGATTGAGCACTTAATTGAATATGAATTCAAAAGGATAAAAACAAAAGAAAGCCCGAAGGCTTGTTTCCATTGTGGTACTTTATTTATTTATTTACTTACTTACCAACTAGGGACAGTGCACATTAATCAACATTTCAGTTTTCACATCCATGTAAATGAGCCAGTCTGTCTGTGGGTTTTATATATATTATTATTGACTAAACTATAATAATTATTATCATTAACTCTATAATAAGTTCAGTGATCCACTGGAACACACAGGTTCTTCTGTCCATTTCCTGAAAAGTAACGGGTTTGGACATACAAGGTTTCTCTCTCTGCATCCCTTCCTTCTCATCCAAGTCACTCTCCCTCTGCCAAACCTTCCAGGTCTCCTGCTATTAAACTACCTTCCCTTTGTACCTTTACATTTACACCCCCGCATAAGATTAGTGTTATTCAAATATTTCAAAAATATTCCAAATGTCCAATTTTTTTTCAAGAGTTCTTTCAAAATAGCAGATCACAAAGCATCGCAATTGTGAACTTGTCGATCGGCTATTTTCAGCACAAGTTTTCCCCACAGTAGCGGAAAACAGAAAAGACACTAGTATTGATTCCTGAGAAACTCTGGTTACCAGTATGGGGTTTAAGTGGTTAAACACATTTTAATGCTAAATTAACTAAATGTTTCTGGGGGGACCCCCTTGGAACCCACTCCCCGTACCCCACTTTGAGAACCACTGCTCTAGGCCCCTCTCTCTTTCATTCTGCCCTACCTACCCCCCCACCCCCCCCCCCCCCCCCCTCTCTCTCTCTCTCTCTCTCTCTCTCTCCCTCTTGCTCTCATTTCTATTTCAGTGAGGCTGGTGGTCAGGGTCCCAGTGGGCCGGTGTACAGCCTAGCCCAAATGGAGCTGTTCTACATCCATAACCTTCACTGTCTCACTGCCGCCACATAACACCAAACAAGTAGCACACGCCCGTTTTCCTAGTTTTGACTAGTTTGTAAGCCGCCCATAGTCCCATACCGTCCATCGTTGTCGGGCAGAAACCTTGTATCTTCATTTTTCATCCTTTTTTTTTTTTTAATGTTTTGTCATGAATTAATAAGCTCTATTTTGTACCATGGCGTCGCGCAAAATTCACAAAAATAGTGAACTTTATGAAAATAGCAATATCCAGGTAACACTATAATATCATGCCCAAATTAGGGACACCATTAAGTGTGTGTCTATGGGTTTTATAAATATTGAACCAATCAAAAGCATTAACAAGAGCTTGTGACTAAATAATAAGTACCATGGATCCACAGGTTATTTTTTTCCGATTTCCTGAAAAGTAACGATTTTGGACATACAAGGTTTCCGCCTGACAGTGGCGATATTGAGGTAAAGCAAATGGGCCATTTTACGTACGGCGTGTATCTGCCAAATCACAGTTATTAATTAAATTCCTTGTGTGAAAATGAGCAATATGATGTGAAAGCGGTGATTATGAAGATAATAGTGCAATTACAGTATGTAGCAGTGGGGATGCTGTATTTGTAATAATAGGGAAGACAGGGCTTCATCGCAGGCTAATGAAAAGGAAAAAAAAGGAAAAAAACAAAAACAAACGTGTGAGTCTTCCAGAAATGCATTTGATTGCCTGGTAATTGTATCTGTTTTATAGCAGTAGTGACAATGGTTCTCATGGGAAGAATTGTTGATGTTTCCTGTGTAAACAGTCCTCGGAGGCCAACGTTTATCGTGTGAAACTGAGTTTCTGAGGATGTGAATTGTGTTGTAACTACCCATGTGCGTGTGCACACTCTCTCTCTCTCACACACACACGCGCGCACATGCACACGCACACGCACACGCACACGCACACGCACACGCACACGCACACGCACACGCACACACACACACACACACACACACACACACACACCCCCACACACACACACACACACACACACACAATCACAGACCAATCATCCCTCCAGGTTATGGGATGGGCATCCCACCAGGCTGTTATTTAGACATGCACGTTGCTGGATGAACACAAACATACCCTCTGATCTTAAATCATTACAGAAAGTACTGTTTATGTTGGTCGACCTTTTGAAGTACCTGCCTGCCTCTTTTACTCATCCTGTGTTCTACACAAGCAGGCGCCTACCCAAGCAGGCGCTCAGGTTTAACTCAGTGGTTGAAATGTTGTCTCTCCCATGGGAGCCAGGGGTTCGAATCCCTGGATGGAAATCAATCTTACAGATTGCAGCTTTAAAAACCCACTCCCCTAAAAAATCATTTTGTTGTTATTGTTGTTGTTGTTGTTGTTTTGTCTTGTTATCCATGAAAATACAGTTTTACAACTAAAATCAGATTTTCAGACTAGCTCTGACTGAAACGAGGTGACGACTTTTGTGACGAGGTGTGACATCACACAACGAATGCCAATTGCAAGTGCTCACTAATTACAGCATTAGTCAATGAGGAAGTGTGCATCGACATTGAGTTATGTAGGATACAAAACAAGCATTCCGCATAACCCGACACCACCGTTGGCCCGTTAATGAGGAAAAGACTTGCTTGTTTATTTTCGTCGTAGTGCGTTTGCTGTGGACTCTCTGTGGATATACTCTTGGATTACCCAAATTCTGGAGGATCAAGCACATATATAATTAATAGGAAACGGAATACTAAATGAGGCCAAATAAAAAATGCACTGTAAAGCTCCTTTAAGGACAGTTTCTGGGGATGAAAATACCTGACGTGTTACAGTGGACGGAGATCTTTTTCCCCCCTGGAAGATTAAACCACACCATGGAACATGTGGACTTTAAGTCAATGACATTCCCCGGTCTTCAAGGACACATGGTTGTAGATGTACAGTATATTGGTGATATTGCTGATTTCATTGGGAGATGGAGAGCAGCAGGAGAGACACATCAGAGGTGGAGATGGGGGGTACTGGTAGTTTACCAATGGTACAAGTACCATTGGTAATGGTAATGGTACAGGTAAAATGGTACTAGTATGGTAATGGTACCGGCTGTATCGGGTTCTGATTGTACTAGTTGTGTGCATAGACCAAATTCGACCATTTTGCTTCAGTGATGTACTGTACAGTAGCAGTTTCTGTTGCATTAATAAAGTAGGCTTCTATTACTTACTACTACTATTACTTCTAATACAACTAGTAGGCCTAGTATTTGTTTTTCATTCCCATCAACTCTAATCTTCATACTCATTCATCTCCTCACTACTAATTACCCACACTCCAGTTGCCTCACGCCTCACCCTCTCTCCCCCTTTTTTTTACCCTTCATCCTCCTCCTTCCTTTATCCCTTCATCTCCTCTCCTCTCTTCCTCCCTCATTCGAGGGATCATGCGAAACACTCATCCGTTCGGTTTAGAGCCAGATCGATCGGTTTGGTCGATATATCGCCATTATTTGACTCTTGTTTTTAATGACATCAGTATTGGCAATTATGCTGCTTATGTGTCCACTGAACCTGCTGTCCTTTTTAAAAGTTTTCTCCAAAATCGTGATCGGCATCAGAACCCAAACTCTGGCATGGGTTCGGGTTCTAGTATATGCTCCCTCTTGTATCGGTCCCACTCCTCTCTGTCCTCCTTACCTCCTCTCCCCCGTCTACACCCACTCCATGTCCCTCCTTTACGTCCTCCCTCTCTAGCCGTCTTCCTCCTCTCCTCTGCCCCTCTCTCTCTCTCTCTGACGATCGTGCTAATCGCGTCATCCAGACGCAGAGCTGAGAGCGCCGGGCGTTCCCCTCTGACACAGTCTATTTAATCTCTGTCCCGCTAGGGAGCTCTCACATGGAGCCTCCATCTCTTTAATAAGGACAATTTTTATCCTGCTCCACAACTCCTCTCCTCTCCTCTCCTCTCCTCTCCTCTCCTCTCCTCTCCTCTCCTCTCCTCTCCTCTCCTCTCCTCTCTCTCTTCTCTTCTCTTCTCTTCTCTTCTCTTCTCTTCTCTTCTCTTCTCTTCTCTTCTCTTCTCTTCTATTTCCTCTCCTCTCCTCTCCTCTCCTCTCCTCTCCTCTGAGAGAGACTGAGAGACATAGAGACAGAGAGAGAGAGGAGAAAAAGAGGAGGCAGAGCAGCAGGGAGGGAGACATCTCTCTGTGGGCACATTATAAATGATACTCAGCCATTTTGCTTTCCGAGGGAGCAGACCTCATCACGTGCGGAGGCACGCACACCTACACACCTACACACATACACACACACACACACACACACACACACACACACACACACACACACACACACACACACACACACACACACACACACACACACACACACACACACACACACACACACACACACACACACACACAGGTGCTTCACAATGTGCGTTCCATTTACTCATTCACACACTAGACACGGAGGCAGTTGGAGGCTGTGAGCTTGTAGATAGGCTATTTTAGCTATTCATCGTACAACGAAGTATATAGGTTAAACCCTACATACTTCACTGACCAGGGTCCCCCAGGTGTCTGTAGGTCCCCTCCTTTTGTCTCTATAGTAGATGTACAGAAAGGCACTTTCTGACAGAAAGACGCTTTCTGACAGAAAGTGTTTTTTTAAACGCTTTCTGATAGAAAGGCTTTCCATTTTCTTATGTTAAGGTTATGTTTTTGTGAGGTTAAGGTTAGGGTTAGGGTTATTTTTTAAAGTCTTTGTCTTTAGCTTTGATTCAACACTAGTTGCAGACTTTTTCACATTTAATTCTGACTCTGGGTTCAGAAAGCATACTGTACCTGTTCCAGACAATTTGCGGAAGTGTGAATGGTTCATGATGTACTGTAGCACAAGATCAGACATTTTATTTTGGCTCGATAATCAATTCTTTGACAAACAGGGAGCCAGTGCATAGATCTAAGGACGGTAGTGATATGATTCATGCACTTTCTTGGTATTGGTAGCTAGGACTCAAGGAGCAGCATTCTGAATCAGCTCCAGTGGTTTGATCGACTTAGTTTTTTAGGGAGAACTGTACAGACACAGTAGTTGAGTCTACTGACGTACATTTTCTGCACAACTTCTGGCAGCGTTTCAGAGACTCAGAAGAGTAATAGTACAATATCCCTACAGATATAATACAATAAAAACCTGTTGAAGAGCCATATATTATCTACTGTATATCATTGGTTCTCAAAGTGGGGTCCGGGGACCCCCAGGGGTGCTTGGTGGGGTACCAGGGGGTCCCCAGCGAAATTTGTTAATGTAGCGTCACAATCATTTTAACCACTTTAACCTTATTTTATACTTTGGCTATTCAATAATAGCAGATATACAAGCTCACAGCAAGATTGTACATCTGCTATATTTGAACATTTTAGAAAAATCTTGAAAGTGTTGAAAATGTTGAATAGTTTTGCATTTTTAACACAAATCTTCTCTTCTGGGGGTTCCTGGAAAAACCTTTTCAGATGGGGGTCCTCGGCCAAATACATATCATTTTGGGGGTCCTTGACATGAAAAAGTTTGAGAACCACTGCTGTAATAGGCTTTACAAAGACTGATTTGACGTTGCAGTGAAAGATTCCATAGTTCTTCCTGGCTCTGCGGTCCTCACACTCTCCTGTTACATCCACAACCTTCTGAGAAGACTCACCAAGGTTATTATATTTTTTAATGTTTCATTAGTTTGTATTATTATTTCAGTAAATTTGGGGGGGGGGGATTTATTTTTAGGCTTTTTTTTATGCCTTTATTGATATAGTAGTAGTTTGCCAGGAAATGGGGAGAGAGATGGGGAGTGACATGCAGCAAAGGCCATCGGGATCTAGACTTGAACCTGCAACGCGTTGTCAGGCTACTTTGGAGCCTAGGTGCTCAGACCACTACGCCAGCTGTCAGGGCCAATTTAAGTGTAGTATTAATTAGTTTTTAAAGTGGTTTTCTGAAAAGGCTTAGTTTTACTTTAGTTTTTATTAGTTTTAGTGTTCGTTTTAGTTTTAGGGGGAAAATAGTGAAAATAGCCAATCGCCAAGCTCACAACATTTTGCGACGCAATGCATTGTGAGCTTGTAGATTGGCTATCACAGTTTTTGAAGAAAAATATTGGATATTGACAAAGACTACAACTAAGGGCCTTTTCCTCTATGATTTAGTCAGTTTTACCTTTGTAAACACACAATACACTTTCAGGTATTGTTAGAGATCGTTTTTATGTAGAGCCTCGTTTTTATTTTCATTTCACTTTACTAAAATGTTTTGTCAATTCTAGTTTTTGTTATTTTCTTTAGTTCCAGTTAACTGCAATAACCCTGGACCACACAGACAAGATAATCACACACTACTATGCATTCACAAGCAAACACACATACAGCATAGAGCATACAGTACATGCACCCACACTCTAACTATCTCCCTCACACACAGGCATGCGTGCAAGTGTGGCAGTTTGCACAGGCTGCATGCGCACACACACACACACACACACACACACACACACACACACACACACACACACACACACACACACACACACACACACACACACACACACACACACACACACACACACACGTATTGTGATACTGGATAAGGCCTGCAGTGAAGTCAGCTGTCCCATGAGATGCCTGAGTGAATTAACAGGACAGACTTTGATGATCAAACACTATGCGTGTTATGCTGTTCAGTGTTCAGCCAAACACTGCATGCAGTTGTGGACGCGAGTAGCTACAGTGTTTGTGTTCATACCTGTCATTTGTTATTATTTCTCTGCTCAAGCCTTCTCCCTTTAAATCCATTTGTTTCAATTACTTACTTCACATCAGTCCATTCCGTCCAATATTGACCCGTTATCAGGTCACTTCAGATATCAGCTTGCAGATTATTCATTCTGACTATTCTAGCGCACACACACCAGTCACGAACGATTTCATATCTGAGTTGATTTTTTTATCATTATCCAGGTCATATTTTACAGATGAAGGCTCATCGATTAGCCTTAATGTGCCCACTGTATTGTTCTCGTACTCTGTGACTGAGAGTAGCCATGGAGATTTATGATCCCAGTGCATTGATAACCATCTCAACCTAATGGATTGTGGCAGTTCAATGAGAGGGTCGCCGTGCATGCAATACCCTGTTTTACTTTATTAGTATACTAATCAAAAGACAGCATTAAGGCTTGGATTGAAGGAGATTTAGTTAATTTTACAGTTTATGCATTTAAAACACTTTGACCTTGGTGTCCCTATTTTTGTTGTAAAAAAAAAAGAATCAAAAACATTATAAACTTTTAAATGTAAGAAATTTTAGAACATTTTAAAACGTAGCAAATCTACAGTACAAGCTCACAAAACGTTGCTATGCGACGCATTGTGAGCTTGTAGATCAGCTATTTTCGCTATTTGTGTGCAACACCGTTGCACAACAAAGTATAAAATAGGGCTTAGGTGGTTAAGCCTTTAATTGTAAATCAGCTATTGATGATTTTTGGTCGTACAATGATGTTAGTAGGGCTTAAGTGGTTAACAGAGTCTTATCCAGAGAGGCAACATAATAGTACCTAGTGGTTACCAACGTGTGGGCCGGGGCCCACTGGTGCGCCGCCGCCGCCAGAGTATTGCAAGTGGGCCCCCGAATAATTGACAGACAAGATTGTAATGATAATATTAAACATTAAAACGTAACAATTTTATGTAAAAAGGTATTTTTATTTTATTAACTCCTACTGGTTGGCAAGTAGTACTGCCCGAAGCTCATCCGCACAATATCTCCCGTGGCCAACATGGGATTCTCTCTTGAATAGCGCTCGCTGTTTGAATCCCAGATGGACATCTCAAGCTCTGCTCTATCCCAGGGCTCTGTCCTGCACTGTACTGCAACCAGCCAGTGGTTCTCAAACCTTTTCATGTCAAGGACCCCCAAAATGATATGTATTTGGCTGCGGACCCCCATCTCAAAATATTTTGTTCCAGGGACCCCCAGAAGCAAAGATCTGAGTTACAAATGTTCGCTTTAAAAAATATATATATTCAAAGATTTGCACAAGTTTTCAAGATTTTTTCAAAAATAGCAGATCTACAAGCTTTTTGAATAGACAAACTATAAAATATGGTTAAAGTGGTTAAAATGATTGTGACACTATATTAACTAATTTCACTGGGGACCCTCTGGTACCCCTCCAAGGACCCCTGGGGTCCCTGGACCCCACTTTGAGAACCGATGTTCTATGCAATGTCCTGAAATGGGTATTTGAATCCCGATGGAAAGACGGTGAGTCGATGTCCCAGGCAATAAAAGGCTCATTTTCCTTCCACGTCAGCTCTTTCCAGGGTTGACCTGTCTCCGTCACCCACTGTGGGGTGGTGCCACACAGATCTGGCTCTGGAATGGACCCAGCCCTGCTTTGCCCAAGGGCACAAATGTGTCATCTCTGAACTTCCAGTTTATATGCCGTGGAAAATAATACTTTAGGGGTGATGACAACACAGGGCACAGCAACAGAATGTGCCTTGCCCAAGGACACAGGGCCACATGTACACTATCTAGCTCGAAGGTACAGGGCCCCCATCTCTCAACATTTTTGAAGAATGATCCTATGAGAAGGAATAATATCGTGTCACAGCAGTCAAATCTGCCTTGCCTTGGCCTAATGCTCAAGGTCAAATCAACTCTGCTTAGCCTTGCCCAAGGGAATATGCATACTGCTGCCAACACAGTGATAGTGACAGTTGCCCAAGGGCACAGGGGCATTGGAACCATAGACAGACACTGCTTATAAATGTAAAGACATCTCATCTTTCAGCTTTGAGGGTATATTTAGTTGCCAGTCTCCTCTTTGCCTTTGGTTGTGAATACATATCAGATCAGGGTTGCAAGGCTTTGCCATTGGAGACATTAATTAGATGTGTTGTCCTGCTGCACAGGAACTAATTTACATCTCACTGCGTGTGTATGTGTATATAGGCGGGACGTGTGTGTGTGTGTGTGTGTGTGTGTGTGTGTGTGTGTGTGTGTGTGTGTGTGTGTGTGTGTGTGTGTGTGTGTGTGTGTGTGTGTGTGTGTGTGTGTGTGTGTGTGTGTGTGTGTGTGTGTGTGTGGGTTCGCGTGGGTTCGCGTGTGTGTGTTCACTGTGCGCCACAGGACATGGGTCCGTCCGCCCGTGTGTGTGTGTGTGTTTGGGGACGCAAAGACGCGCGAGCGTGTGTGTTGGAACTGTTGCAGGTACCAACAGTCACTTTCCATCCCTGAGATTCTGTCTGTGCACAGCGCATATTCGCATAACCCAAACTGCACTTTGGGTGCTCATATCCCCCGACGGGTATGGTCTAGTGGTCTATATATATATATATATATATATATATATATATATATATATATATATATCTGTATACACTGGATTTGTGTACACCCTCACAAACTCAATTAATGTGACATCCATTTAAACAGAAGCAAAACTGTTAAAATTTAAATAATAATAGCTCACAGCTTGTGACATAAATAAATACTGCTCAGCCCTTTCTACATAAATCGTTGCTAACACAGAACATCTATAGCTTTTAACTTTGAAGCACGTGTGCGAATCAATTGCGCTGAATCCTGGCACAGTAGAAGTGCGGCTGTTTCATCTCAGGAACTTCAAAGGAGAGCGGCGATCATTTGCACGGCAGATGGGGCTTTTCTGCTCATGGGGGGTGGATGGGGACAGAGTCCCATCACTGTGGATTCGATCAAAAAAGCCACTGCATAATACACACGCAGATCAATATCCTTTCAGCTCTCTGCTGTGTAATTCCCCAGAAGTCTTCAGCCTGATTTCATATTCCCTACGTATCATGTATGATGGCGTGGCGTCCATCCAATCATAACCATCTGCTGTCCTACGAAAGGCTTGGTTCTACTTCGCCTCTCTCTCTCACCAATGCGACCTGTCCGTTTTGTAGCCTTGTGTTTTGAACCCCAGAGCAAACTTTATTTGTTTAACCCATTCAATCCGGGAACGCATCTGTGTCATTTTAGATTTGAGCTATAACTATTATTTCTTACTTTGGCTATTTTTTTAAAAATCTTGAACATGTGTGCAAATCATTTTTTACTCAAATCTTTGCTTCTGGGGGTCCCTGGAACAACATATTTTGATGGGTATCAGTGACCAAAAACATTTCGGGGTCCTTGACATGAAAAAGTTTGAGAACCACTGATATAACGACATAACGTTTTTTTTCAAAAAACTGTTCATAGCATGTTTATTTTAATGATCCATCAATTGATTGTGTTCCGGCTTGGATCAATGGAACTAACGTTCCTCTTTCCTATTTATCAGTATCACAATTACATTTTTTTTTCCAATGTTGTAAAGAATTAATTTTGTAATATTCGTGTTATATTATCGTTGAAATCTTAGTATTTTGGTGTTTTTTGGGGGGGCCCCCTTGCAATATCCTCATGGCCCACCAGCGGGTCCCGGCGCACAGGTTGGGAATCGATGCGGTACACTGTACATCATTATGTTGAAGTAATATTCTGTACTATATAATGTATATATTATACTATACTGTACTATTAGGCATGTAATGATTTATCGTAAATCGATTCAAATCGATTGAAACTGGTGACAATTTAAATCGATTTAATAAAAAAATTAGCACGATGCAAACAGCAGAGGGCGTGTAAAAAAAAGAGAAGAAAATACACAATCTTTCTAAGAGAATTCATAAAAAAAAGAGTTTTCAGTCATTTGCTACTGTATAAGAGAAAACGCAGTGTTGTAAAAAATAAAATAAAATAAAATCAAAATAAAATTCAAAATCAGGAAAAATCGTATCGTGAACCTAGTAACGTGATTCGAATCATATCGTGAGTTGAGTGAATCGTTACATGCCTACTATACTGCACTATACATTGATAGCATATTGACAAGTAAGACGCGCGAACGCTGGAAGCGAACGCAGCTCGAAAATATTGTGTATTTACGGACTTGTAATCCGTGTTATTTCACCGTGATGGGGAGAGAACGTTGACATTGTGTGTGTGTGTGTGTGTGTGTGTGTGTGTGTGTGTGTGTGTGTGTGTGTGTGTTTTGCAGGCTGTTGTGCATTTTAATCAGAGCATTGTCTACATTCTTGCACTCTGGCGCACTCTGGCGGCTGCACACAGGCAGTGCACGCACACAGAGAGACACACACACAGACAGACAGAGACTTCGGCGCGCTCCTTCTGCTGCGTCCATCAACAAGGCACAAAGAGGCTACTAATTGCCATTTTAGCCACATAAGCATCATACTGTAGCTGTCCTGCCAAACAGCATTTTAGCAGCGCTGCGGAGCAGACAGACAATGGGAGGACATTAGAGTGTGTAGATTTCTCTTACCTGTCATGACTATTTCATGACTCTTTCTGGTACTTTGCATTTTAATGGCGTTCCCTATTGTGTCCGGAGCACATCGGAGCCCCTGGGCGAAACCCGAGACTGACACCCCAGACTGGAGACAGGAGATAGGCCACTGTCACTCTCCCTTTCACCCTGCTCTCCCTTTCACTGCCAGGGGAGTTGCCAGTAGAATGCTCGCTCGCTCGCTCTTGTGTGTGTGTGTGTGTGTGTGTGTGTGTGTGTGTGTGTGTGTGTGTGTGTGTGTGTGTGTGTGTGTGTGTGTGTGTGTGTGTGTGTGTGTGTGTGTGTGTGTGTGTGTGTGTATTATTACAAAACATACATTAACCACTTCAGCCGTATTTAAACTTTAATTGGCTATTTGAAAATAGCAGATCTACAAGCTCACAACGCGTCGCAGTATTGATAGTTTTACTTAAGTAAAAAATGTGAGTACTTTTTCCACCACTGGTGTGTGTGTGTGTGTGTGTGTGTGTGTGTGTGTGTGTGTGTGTGTGTGTGTGTGTGTGTGTGTGTGTGTGTGTGTGTGTGTGTGTGTGTGTGTGTGTGTGTGTGTGTGTGTGTGTATTGTTGCAGTACGTTGCAGTATTGATAGTTTTACTTAAGTACAAAATTTGAGTACTTTTCCCACCACTGGTGTGTGTGTGTGTGTGTGTGTGTGTGTGTGTGTGTGTGTGTGTGTGTGCGTGTGTGTGTGTGTGTGTGTGTGTGTGTGTGTGTGTGTGTGTGTGTGTGTGTGTGTGTGTGTGTGTGTGTGTGTGTGTGTGTGTGTGTGTGTGTGTGTGATGGTCACTTTGTTTATGCACATCCATGCATATACCTGTATTATTGTCCAGTGGAAACCTCCAGGAAATGGAAAAAATAACTTGTGTTCCAATGGATCCACTGTAGTTATTATTTCGTTTCAAGCTCTTGTTAATACTTTTCGTTGGTTAAATGTTTATAAACCCCACAGACTTGACTACTGATACAAGCTTACAAGGCGTCGCATCGTGACGCATTGAGAGCTTGTAAATGGGCCAGTTTCACTGCTTTTGTGACACTTGAGTAGAGTTAAGGGCTAAACAAAGAATGAAATTAGAGATTTACTAAGACATTTTAACATAACATTTGTGTTTGATTTTGTTAGATTAAAAATTTCTGTATTTCTGCTTTATTTTGATAGCCCACTGAGAGACAGGAAAGGAGGGAGAGAGCGTAGGGGACTGACATGCAGCAAATAGTCCGTTCGGCCCGTGGAATTGAACCAGGGACTCTCTGTCAGGCATTAGAGAGTGGCATGCTCCGTAACACCACTATTGGGTCGCCCACAACTTGGTGCAGCCATAGCTGAACGGGTAGAGAGGCAGCCTTGGAAACAGAAGGTCCCCGGTCCGTCCCTTGTCTATGTGTCAAAGCGTCCCTGAGCAAGACACTTGACCCCTAACTAGAACCCACTGCTTCTGATACTTAGGATGGGTTAAATGCAGAGTGCACATTTCACCGTATCTGCAAATAATACAGTGACAAATCCCCCAAAGGAGGGGGAACAAATTATTATTAAATTAATTAACTTGTGTGTGATATATCGCCAAAAGGAACCGGTGCCTTCATGTACAGTAGTGGTTGATTTGTAAACAGAGATGACATTTCTATGGCCTCTAGACGTCAGAGTCACCCAATACGATACTGTACTGTATATCCCAGCAGCAGTCATGCATGCAACATTTACCTATACTGTACGTCCCCACTGATTCTAGTCACACATGAGAGGAGCAAGGGACGTGTGTGTGTGTGTGTGTGTGTGTGTGTGTGTGTGTGTGTGTGTGTGTGTGTGTGTGTGTGTGTGTGTGTGTGTGTGTGTGTGTGTGTGTGCGTTTGCGTCTGTTAAGCCGGCTTTCCATATACATGGACTTACCTAGCCCCACCCCACACCGCCCACCACAGCAACGGTTTCCACTACAATGAAGTGGGTAGAGTGGTGTGTAAGTGGTACTAAACTGGTGCCTAAAAAGTACCCAGTCTTGGGTAGGTCTGAGCTGGGCTAAGCGGGGCTAAAGCTGTGACTGCTACTGATTGGTCGGCTCACAGCTGTGTCTGTCCACTCAGGTCTCTGTAAAATGTAAACACTACGGTAGCAGTGTTGCCATGTCCACTTATTATAAGCGACATTGGGCTTATTTTTCTGTAAAGTTGCTTGTAAATATTGGTAGTACTTTTACTCCACTACAATTATCTGAAAACGTATTAGTTACTAGTTACTAGTTTTCAGATATAAATGATTACATTATAAAACATACATTAACCACTTAGCCCTATTTTATACCTAGGCTATTTGAAAATAGCCGATCTACAAGCTCACAATGCATCGCATCATTGTAGATCTGCTATTTTCAAACATTTTAGTACTTACTTTTGGTACCTTAAGTACATTTTGATACCAATAGTTTTTGTACTTTTACTCAAGTAATTCCAGACTTTCACTTGTAGAGTGCTTCTACATTGCAGTATTGATACTTTTACTTAAGTAAAACATTTGAGTACTTTTTCCACCACTGCTTGTTTCTAAAATGTAGTTGATTATTTGGGGCTTGTTTCCATATGTTGTTGAAACCAGTGGTTCTTAAACATTTTCATGTCAAGGACCCCCAAATTAATATGTATTTGTCAACATTATATATGTATATATATTTTTTAAATAGCAGATGCACACACTCACAATGCGTCGCATCGCTACGCGTTGTGAGTTTGTAGATCTGCTATTTTCAAATAGCCGTAGATAGTCGCTTCTTTTGGGATTGTTTTCATAGACCTGATTGCTTATTTTTTTCTGCTAAACCTGGCAACAATGAATGTGCGACGATACACGCTAATAATGTTTTTTATATAAGTGATGGCAACGTGTTTAGACACCACACAGGTCTTCCCAACAATAGCGAAGATTAAAGTCAGGGTGAACATGGCCAAATAATAATTTAAGAGCCAAACTAGCTCTGAGGAAGCACGCTAGCATTTAGGCTAACCCTGTAGCCTGAGGCTAAGTTGGTGTGTTAAAGAAAGGGGCGTTGATTTCCTTCGGGAGGGGAGGGGAGGGTGGGGATTTTGCGAGTGGGGACTTTTGTGCAATGGAAACGCAAGACATTTTGAAGCGGTGCGGTGCGGTTCTGGACTGTACTGGACAGTGTCGTGCTTAAGCTGTGATGGAAAAGCGGCTTTAGACAGGTGTTGACAGCTCGGCTAGCAGCTGACCCAGCCTTTTATCATGTCAAGAGACTTTCTATGACACGAGCAGTACAATGTGACTGACGGACGGATGGAAAGGTCATCCGTTGATTTGATTGGCTGTTTGGTGATTTGAATGGCTTGCCACTGGACAAAAGATGGATGGATTGAACCTGACATCACAGCATGAGCTTCCTTCCCCGTATTACAGTGGGTCCCAGCCTTTCTGGATCAGGGCCCATTTGAAAATCTCTAAAGTGTTCACCCATCTGACCACTTAACACGGCAGCCAAACGGCTGCCATGTTAATTGGCACAGAAGCTGGAAGCAATGTTTTTATGGTTTTAAACTAAACAAGCCACGTATTTTTTTTGTGTTTTTCTTGTGGGCCCCAGTTTGGGAATCCCTGCACTAATGAGTCAGTATAGAAAGCTCAAACGCTTTTACATTTGCTCACCCTGGGTAGGTTACTTGGAACAGTTGCTGTTTATTAAGACTAGAGATCTTTTTCATTCCCATCATTTTCACACAGGATTGTTTGTATGCACTGAGCATGTGCGCGTGCCCACCCAATCCTTGCCATGAGTCAGACTGTTAGAGCACAGTGCCTGACAGCCAAGCTCACCCACTCACATCGCTATTGTACTGACACACACACACACACACACACACACACACACACACACACACACACACACACACACACACACACACACACACACACACACACACACACACACACACACACACACACACACACACACACGATCATCGTCATCTTTGTCATGATCTTCCTTATGTCAGTTCTATGCTGTACTTTAATTCTCAGTAAAGTGCATGTTTCTTACTTGGACCATGGCTTAATTGTTACAGCTGCTCCAGGACTTACTTTAATTAATAAAATGTGTGTGTGTGTGTGTGGGTGTAGCTGTCTCTATACCCAGGCTGCATCTACACACAGCAGACATGCATTGGGTGGAGGGGGGGGGGGGTGGTATTAGTATTTCCGAAGCTTATTATTAGTCTTCTTCCTGTGCTGCTAGTTCATAAACCTGATTGTCTGGGGGAAATAGCTATTTCCCAGCCTACTGCCCGTGGCCTTGTTGCTGCAAAGCCACTTGCCAAGCAGCATCTGCAACAGTCCCTGGTTGGGATGGCTTGGATATTTGATAAGTCTGTCTGCTGTCACAATGTCCATCACACAGTATAATGTCCTGGATGTGAGGAAGCTCACAACTTGAACTAGGGCTGCGACTATTGATTATTTTCTTGGTGATTATTCTATCCATTACTTTTTCGATATTAATAGAATAATCGAGAAGCACGTTTAAAAAAAATGCTATAATCTCAGTGATGTGAACGCAGAGGAACTTGAAGCCGCTGCATTGACCCTCTCTACTATGGTGCCGTCCATGTAAATGGGAGTGGCGTGCTCTCTTTGGTCCTTCCTCCATGTAGTCAACCATCTCTCTTTGGTCTTGTTGATGTTGAGAGAAGGGTTGTACATTTTATACCATTTTGTGAGGACCTCACTCCTGCAGGCCTCATCGTCGTCATCACTGATCCGGTCTATCACTGTTGCGTCGACCAGCTACATTGACCTCTAGGGTGGAGCTGTAGTCGTTGGTGTATACAGGGAGTAGAGACGGGGAGTCCGGGGACTCAGAATGCAACCATGCGGGGCTCCTACATGTGTTTAGAGCCAGGGAGGCAGAGGTGATGGAGGCCATCCTTGCAGAAATGTCCAGGATCCTAGACACACAGGCTGGGGTTGAGTCCTAGGTAGTGGTACCTGAGCTTGGTGTTGAGTCTGGAGGGGACTATGGTGCTGAACAGTGAGCTGTAATCTCTGAACAATAATAAATAATAAACTTTATTTGTATAGCACCTTTCATGACATGAAATGCAGCTCAAAGTGCTGTACAGAGCAAGAATAAAGCACAAGTGCTTTACAAAAAAAGTACAAATAATTTAAAGGGTCTACACCATGAATTTTAACTTTTGTGTGTTTTTGGTGTGCCCTACCTCTCTTCTATCCCCAAAAATACCCCAGTTTGAACACTCAGGCTTTCACAGCAAATCTGGGGTTTTCTGTAAATTGGTCTCAAAACAGGCCAAACTGATTTGCACACAGAACCAGGAGATAACATGCATACAAACTGGCTCAATAGTGCCCCGTGCCAAACAGCACAATGTGGTATTGCAGGTGAAAGTGCTTTATAAGCCAGAGAGAAGTTAGTTGGAATGAGTATATCTGAGGCTTGATTTAGGCTCAAACCTTTTGAAAAACATTTGAGGGACATAAACAATATGATATTACATATTATTATTATTATTTTAAATTCATGGTGTAGATCCTTTAACAATAAAGCTGTAATCTCTAACAGCATTATTACGTAGAAGTTCCTCTTTAGGGAGAGGGCAGTGTAGTGTTGTGGCTATGGCATCGTATACTGTATGTGGATCTGTGTTGGTAAGCGGACTGGTGGGGGTCTCTGTGACTTGCTTTCTTTCAGCACCGGGACAATTGTGGCTGATTTGAAGCAGGAGGGGACACTTGTAAGTGACCCTGAATACCCCAACTGCATGCTCTAATCCAGTGGTTTTCAAAGTGGGGTCCAGGGACCCCCAGGGGTCCTTTTAACCACTATATCCATTTATGCGTTGGCTATTCAAAAATGTTTGAAAAAAATCGGTGCCGCGCTATGAGCTTGTATATCTGCTATTTTTTTAATAGCCAAAGAAATCTAAAATGACACGGACGTGTTCCCGGATTGAATGGGTCAATAGAATAATGGAGAAGCACGTTTAAAAATCTACACAGTATAAAGTCCTCAGTGCTTATTAAACTCTGAGAGTGTACAAATGGAACCAAATGGACCCATACCTGGCAATAAAGTAATTATGATTCTGAATCTAAATCTAAATCCTGAGAGCTTTCACCTGGGTCAGCTGTTGAAACCTCTTTCCATCCTCCTTCGCAGTGGTGGAAAGTAAATACATTTACTCAAGTGCTGTACTTTAGTACAATTTTGAGGTACTTTTACTGTACTTTGGGTATGTCCATTTTATTACTCTACAAAAATTATTTGAAAACTTGATGTGATAGTTAATTTGCTCATTTTGATTATTATTACAAGTTCACAAGGTTTGATACATTTGAATGCAAAAATGTTTTTTTGTACTTTTAGTAAAGATTTGAATACACAACTTTTACTTGTAACTAGGCTATTGCTTGAGTATTTTTATGCAGTGGTATTGTTACTTTTACTTAAGTAACACTGGTGATCACAGCAGATCTGACTCCTTCATTATCCTGATCTGTCATTTTGTCCACACCAGCAGAATTAGCATCATAGGCCACGACTTGTCACTACACACACACACACACACACACACGCACACACGCACACGCACACTCGCACTCGCACATTCACGTGAATTCCACAGACACGGCATGACATCACAAATCACTGCCTGTCACTTCACACTCCATTTCTTTTTCCATGCAGAGGTCCTCAGGGGTGTGAATGGTTGATGGTGTGTGTGTGTGTGTGTGTGTGTGTGTGTGTGTGTGTGTGTGTGTGTGTGTGTGTGTGTGTGTGTGTGTGTGTGTGTGTGTGTGTGTGTGTGTGTGTGTGTGTGTGTGTGTGTGTGTGTGTGTGTGTGTGTGTGTGTGTGTGTGTGCGTGCGCGCATGCCTCTGTGACTGCCCATGAAGTGAGAGTGTGTCATTGTCCACTTGCGTGTGTAGATGTAGGTTAGGTTATGCTCGATTGTGTACTCGGCTTTATGATTGTGTGTGCGGGCGTGAGCACAAGCGCACACGTGGGTGCAGATTCTGTGTAAGCGTGTTTGCCCACAGAGCAAGTGGGCGCAACTGCCCTTGTAGTGAAGAATGTGACTGTTCAATTGTCCGCACATAAATGTATAAGGCTTGCGCGAGCGCGAGTGTGTGTGTGTGTGTGTGTGTGTGTGTGTGTGTGTGTGTGTGTGTGTGTGTGTGTGTGTGTGTGTGTGTGTGAGAGAGACGTGTGTGTGTGTGTGTGTGTGTGAGAGTGTGTGTGTGTGTGTGTGTGTTTGTGTGTGTGTGTGTGAGTGAGTGACTCACTCCCTGTTTTGAATTCATAAATGTGTGTGTGTTACTTTTCCCACCTCTTTCTCTGTCACACCGTGCTCTATGCCCTATAGGCATACATAACGTTATTACTTGCTAACCATCTGGATTTAAACCCAAGTCTGCCACATGGGAAAAACTTCTGCATGGGAAACCAAAGTATGATACTTGTGGTCTACTGTAGTGGTTCTCAAAGCTTTTCATGTCAAGGACCCACAAATTAATATGTATTTGGCTATGGACTTCCATCTGAAAATATTTTGTGTCAGGGACCCGCATACAAGAGTTGTGTTGTTTTAAAAAATTGCATTTAAAAATAGCAGATCTACAAGCTCACAACGCCAGGGTTATGGTTTTTATGGTATATTAACTAATCTTCGCTGGGGGCCCCCTGGAACCCCCTTAAGGAGTCCCCGGACTCCACTTTGAGAAGCACTTGTTCACAAAAGCAGAGAGGAGAGGTAATCCTCAACGTAACAGATCACGGGGGTGTTGTTGTTATTGAAAGGGATATTTAGCTCATAATGCATCTTTATTCTCCATCAGCCCCTAACTGCAGGTTATTTAGATTCCCTGCTGTGTGTTTTGGTTGGTTAGATGTTTGGTTGTAATGTTTTGTTGAATGTGGATTTCAGAAAAATCTGAATTGATTTGCCCTTCAGGGTTCCATGCACTTCAACTTTGGACCATTATTTTGTTAAAGCAGCAATCCATAACTTTAATGTCTTACCCGGGATTCGAACCCTGCGGTCCTTTCTACTGTTGAGCATATGAGGAAGTGATTCTCAACCTTTTACCTTGAACATTGTGTTTCCATAGTGATTGTGATACCACAATACCATACAGATTGGTCACAACATTTTTGTCTCCTCCAGGCCGATGGCATGCTGAGATGTGTTTTGCACCGTCCGTCCGTCCGTCCGTCCCTGTGTGTGTGTGTGTGTGTGTGCGTGCGTGTGTGTGTGTGTGTGTGTGATCAGCTAATCTCCGGCAATGTTTGCTTAAGCGCAGTGAAACTGTGCACACACACTCCAGAACCACCCAAATGTTTCACGTGGGCCTGTTATAGCGCCACCAGGAGGCCGATTTTTGCAAAACACATTTTTTGACGGTACTCCTACAGATTTTGTCCAAACATCACGCTACTCGGTACAGAGTATCTCTATAGTCAACAGGTTTGTTGGAGTTTTCATATTCCATCCTGATTGGCTAAGATTGGCTTCCAAAGTTTGCAGGAGTGCTCCGTTTTGAACAAAATGCCTCAAATCATGAACACAGCGTGCAATTTCCGTGACATTTTGTACGCACATTCTCACCAGGCCGAGAAAGAAATATCACTTGACATTTTTCAAATCAGCCTCATGGTGGCGCTCTAACAGGCCGATTTGTGTTTTTATCTACCGGTATAACTGAAAAAATAATGCCAAGAACCATGAACGCAGCGTCCGATTACGGTGAAACTTTGCAATCGCACATTTCAACAGCAAGGCAATTCAATGTGCTTTTCACAAAACATCAAGCAAACACATTATAAAATGACATTAGGATACAAACATTTTTTTTTTAAGAATTACGGTGCAGAAGAGAAATAAAAAATATATACATATATATATATATATCTCACTGAAAGGCAGTGGCAACAGAAAGGTATTTATCTGTACAGTGCAGTACATTGCATCAGCTAACACCACAACATTTTAAAAAAAAACTCTCCTCACGTGTCCACCACACCCACCACCATTATCTATTAGGAACCAATAAGAGGCATTGTGGCGTTTCTCCTTTCCTCCATTCTTCTCCATTTGTTCCATCCTTGTCCTTTGCTCCATCTTTTTCCTTTGTTCCTTCTACCATTCTTTTCTCCCACTCCGCCTCCTCCTATCTGGCACTTAATCACTCACTCTCCCTTCTACCCCGACCTCTCACCCCTCTCCATGTTGTACCTCCATTTACCTCCATGGAGCCTAGAGAATCATATTTTACTGAAGCCTGGATTCATGCTTATTGCACACCAGTATTGTCTGCGGAAATAGCCGATGTACTTCGGCTATTTCCGCTATCCGTCATATGACAACATTTATAGGGCTTAAGTGGTCAATGACTCTCCCACAATTCACATGTACATAGGGCAACAGATAAAGGACAACGTCAGTATAAATCAGGCTTTATAGCTCTTATTTTTGTGTTCCACCGTATGCTTCGAGGAATGGTTTCTAAGACGTGGATCACATCTCACTAATAAGAATCTCTGCTCCATACGCAAAGAACCACCATATAAAATGGTGTCGTTCTGGTGAAGGGCGTTCTCAAGGACGCCGTGACACGTTTTATTTTTTTTCCTTTCTGTCTCTGCGCCTTAATGGGAGCACGTTAATTATCCATCTTTCAGCCATGTGATTGGTTATTATTCATAGTTACTGCGCGTCCACTGCTTGCTCCCGTTTCTGATTCCCTCCACTCATCCTACAGATTCTGTCTCTCACTCCATCTCCCCGTCCTTTTTTTCTCTCCTTTTCTGTCCGTTGTTTTGTGTGTGTGTGTGTGTGTGTGTGTGTGTGTGTGTGTGTGTGTGTGTGTGTGTGTGTGTGTGTGTGTGTGTGTGTGTGTGTGTGTGTGTGTGTGTGTGTGTGTGCGTGCGTGCGTGCGTGCGTGCGTGCGTGCGTGCGTGCGTGCGTGCGTGCGTGCGTGCGTGCGTGCGTGCGTGCGTGCGTGCGTGCGTGCGTGCGTGCGTGCGTGCGTGCGTGCGTGCGTGCGTGCGTGCGTGCGTGCGTGCGTGCGTGCGTAAACGACTCGAGTTAGGGGAATACAGCGGCGTGTTATTGATTGACAGCGGAGAAATAGACGGCAGCGTCATTATTTTGTGTCAGCATCGCGGCAGCTTTGTTGCTATGGAGACCGGGGGTTTTGGACAACGGGCCCCGCTACCGCACGATGTGGCGGTGAGAGAAATGTTGGATGTGAAAATCTGACAGGCTGGAGGTTTCAGGCAGACAGATGGACGGAGAGAGAGCAGGCAGTGAGAGAAAAAAACCCACAGAGAGGCAGAGAGAGGCGAGAGGGCAGAGAGACAAGCAAGCAGATTGTCTTCCCATTGGGGCTCTGGCAGGAAGACACAAGAGAGCATGTTTTTACATGTCTGTCTGCTTGAAACTGACACACACACACACACACACACACACACACACACACACACACTGCCATTGTTCAAGACACTAAATAATAGCGCCGGAGCTGTCCGGCAGAAACCTTGTATGTCCATATTTCATCTTTTTATGTTTAGTTTTTTTCATAAATTATTCACTATTGTATACTTAGCAAATATAGAATTGGGTAAATAAATTTGAGCAAAAACAGCAGATCAACAAGCTCACAATGTGTCACACTGTGATGCTTTGTGAGCTTGTAGATCGTCTATTTTTGTTATTTAATTTTTGTTTTAGCTAAATACATGATATATACTATATGATGCCTGAAAGTTGAACGTGGTTAAGTGGGTCTGTGGGTTTTATAAATATTACAAAGCCCACAGACCCACTTAACCACATTCAACTTTCAGGCATCATATAGTATACTGTATCATATATTTAGCTATTTAAAAAAAAAACGAAAATAGCCGATGAAAAGTATTAACTTGTGTCTAAATAAAACTATTTTGAATCCATTGATAATTTTTTCCATTTTCTGTAAAGTAAAGTTTCCACCCGACATCGACAATATGTATCCACACTTAGGATGGTGGCATGTGCTCGTGGTTTGATCATGTTGCACATTGCTTGTAGAGAATGGAGTGTGAAGCAGAAACAGGTTTTAAACAGGTTTATTAGACTCATGTGCTAAAATATGCTGTTATTCTCGATAAGTCAGTGTTATCTTTTTCTATTTTCAAAGGACATTTGGAGGTCAGTCGGCTCCTTTTCTTGGCGCTTTCTCTTTAATGCGAACAGGTGCATACTCACGCGCGCTCACACGTGCACACGTGCACGCACGCACGCACGCACGCACGCACGCACGCACGCACGCACGCACGCACGCACGCACGCACGCACGCACATTCGCCAAGGTTCAGAGTCTCGGGTCCTTCCACGCGACGAGTGGGATGCATAGCGTTTCCATGGAGATCTATCTTTAGTGGCGGACAAAAAAAGGGCCAACTGTTAGAAACTGCTATCATGTTCTCTGTGACTGAAGAATCTCATTCGATCTCATACAGAAAGGTTTCCTTTCTTTCTTTCTTTCTTTCTTTCTTTCTTTCTTTCTTTCTTTCTTTCTTTCTTTCTTTCTTTCTTTCTTTCTTTCCAACCATTTAAACCCTATATACTTAGTTGAAGGGAGTCTTAAGGGTCTACATACTAGACCTCCTCCTTTAATCCCCTCCACACTAAATATCTTCGCCTAAAATAGCTGATCTCTCGTATAGATCTAGTGTTTTTTGGCGAATGTTTGCCCCCAGAATATAGGGACGGCGGCGTTCAAGTGGTTAATGTCCCTGTCGTGTCTGTTTAGAAACAGCTGGATGTGAGGGAGGTGCCATTTGTCAAAACGGATTTAGATGGCAGATCCTGCTGCGTTTGACAGACCAGCGCATTACCAGCCATGAATTATAGAGGAAGAGCAGAGAGCAGAGGGGAATGAAGAGCCAGGAAACTTTCTGGGGAGAGTTTTGAAACATACTCATAAATCTTTGGGGATGGGATATATACAATAATCGTATTGCGGAGATTTTAACCCATTCAATCTGAGAACGCATCTGTGTCATTTTAGATTTTAGCTATAACCATTATTTTATACTTTGGCTATTTATTTTTTTTATCTTGAAAATGTGTGCAAATCTTTGAATACATATTTTTTTAAGCGAACATTTGTAACTCAAATCTTTGCTTCTGGGGGTCCCTTGAACTAAATATTTTGAGATGGGCTCGGCGGCCAAATACATATCATTTTGGGGGTCCTTGACATGAAAATGTTTGAGCACCACTGATATACTGTAGCAACATACGTTTTTCAGAAACCCGTTAGGATTTAGAAGACATTTGTAGATGCGTTCCCGTATTGAATGGGTTAATTTATCGTGCAATTGTTCTCCGTCATACATGGGATCGATTCACTTTTGCCAAGCTGCATATCCGGTACCACTTAAACCCTCTATACTTAGAGCCGTTTCACACTCAGGTCCCGGGTGCGCGCTCCAGACCGTTTGGCTAGTGTGAATGTAGCGAATCGACCCGCGAAACGGTTAACCGTTCCGTTCCCGAAACCACCTCCGGAGGCAGTTTCGGATCCGGATCATGCGTTTTCGGGTACGGTACGCTGCAATGTGAAAGCAAGCGTACCATTAGACGGAAGTGGCCCGCTATTTGGAATAGGTGACGGTATATAAACTCGACAAAAACAGCCAACAAAAACACTGCTCTTCTAGCCGGTGCTACTGAATGAATGAAAACGCCCCAGAATGCATTGCGCACTTAAAGGGATACTCCACTTTCAAATAAAATAAACATTAAAAATATATATTTTAAAAAAATGAAAGAAGTTATGGCAAAATCACGGCCCCCTCACACATTAGAGTGTGTTAAGGTGGGCTGGTGCATATTACTCTTAAGGTGGAACATAACAATTGAAATAATAATCAACTTATATTATGGGAGCCTTTCTAACAATTTTACTCATTCAATTCTGAACCGATTCTTAAAATTAAAAATTCTCTATTAGCTGTGAAGGGCCTTCTTTCATGTATATCAGTCATGAAACATTGGCGGGTCTCCATCGCGCATTTCAGGTGCGCGAGCAGCGCATATAGTATATCTTGTGGGTATCTTGTGGAGTTTCAGCTACTATGCATCCCAGAAATATATAGCTTATAAGGCTTTGTAATTTGAAATTTGTAAGTAAATATGGTAACTCATTTAGATGTAGGCCTACGTAGGTTTATAGTTTCCCAAGGACTATAGCCGTTTCATTCATGATGCAATTTCTCTTTCATAACAGATACATACATGTGCCAGATAATCCCCACACCAAGAGAGTCAAAAAAGAAAAGACGTTGGATTGATGTACTTTATTTAGACATGAGACATGAGAAACAGTACATGGAAGTACAATTCACAATACAAGGTTTCAGTCATTCAGTCGGACTTCACTGTATAGGCTATAGTTGCCTTTTCATAAATGATATATTTTTGTACTTAAGCTGTCGTGAAAGTTTATAATATTTAGAGAAATTTAAAGTTTCAAATACAAAAGTATTAGTAGTTGTGAAGGTTAGCAAATTGGACATTTAGACTGAATGTTTCCTGTATCCTC
>NC_137612.1:35074535-35167035 GCF_963280865.1 Gymnoscopelus braueri | reverse complement strand
CAATGTCCTATTCTACAGTAGATTGAGGATTGGGTTGTAATATAGATGTCTACTTATTCTGATTAGTGCCTGCTTGCACTCTTTCTCCCACTCCGAGGAATTATTCAGAAGCAGGGTATATAGTATTTTACCTGAAGAAAAGAACGAGAAGAAAACTATTTCCCCTGTCACTAACCAATATTTCCTATACTGTTAGGTTTATCTGCAAGTATTAGTAATGCCCTGACTTTAGAATTAATACAGATTCACAGTTACAGCCATTTAGTTGCTTAAGCTATTACTTTGCTTGGTATACCAACTGCTTTTAATTTAACCCTGGAAGTTTATTTTGATGTAAAGAAATGTAACACTCTGGATTTGGTTGTGTACACATTCAACTTTAGGTAAAGTACATTATTTGACAAGTCTCCACAAATAGAACAGTAGATTCATTGTCTATATTTGAGTTCCCAGCAATACATTGCTGCCTTTTAAGCTACCTTGTCTCTAATAGCGTTGAAATATAAAGAGCTAAGCCAAACTTCAACATTTGTGCTGAGCATTTACATGCATTTCATTTGTTTTGATGATTGATGAGAAACGTGCATACTGTAGTTAGCTGCACTTTTCATCCTGATTCACAGAGGTGAAGTTCAACAGTTCAACGCTGTGGGTTGAATTATTACCGAATCCACACAAATCTGAAGTCATTAACTCATAACGCCATAATCCAGGGTGGGTGCTATCCATGAGATTAATTTCCTAAACGATATGCTATAGTATTCTGCCGTGTGCTTATAGAGCCTGGCAGAGGAGAGGGAGATATTTGTACAGCTCTTGGCTCGTGAGGAGGAGGGGGGTCAGAAAGGCTTGCCTCTCTTAAAAGGCATTATGTAAGAAACTGAGAGCCATGTGGAGCCCGTCATGACTCTATGACTAAAACGAGCAATTAGAGATGCTGCTGGGTGTGTGGGTGTGTACAGTACAACCGATTGAGCAAAAGAAAAGAAAGGCAGATCATTAGAGTATATTGGCTATGTTTTTTTTGTGTTAATTAAAATGAACACTGTCAATTTCACTGTGTATTCAAGCAGTAGAGAGACAAGACAACCGGGAGCAATTCCTTACTCTCTCTCTCAGTCACTGACTCTGATTTTATTTGATGTGTAACAAAGTCTCATCCAAGTAATTTTGTATTTGCGAACCCCGGACCCTGATAGTCTTCTCTTAGCAGGAAAACTTCCCCCATATGAGCATTCTTCACATTTTTATTTTTATTTGAGAAGGATTGTGGCTACACGAGGTAGCTTGTATGTGTGGGGATTAATTTGTGTGTGTGAGCGTGTGCCTGCGTGCTTGTGCTTGTGCTTGTGCTTGTGCTTGTGCCTGCGTGCGTGCGTGCGTGCGTGCGTGTGTGTGTGTGCGCGCATGCATGTGTGTGCGTGTGTTCCTCCCTCCCTCTGCAATCTCTGACTCTGGGTCATTGCTGTAAACAATAATGTATCGAAATGAACCTCTTGGACCATTTGAGGGTCAAGAGGTTATAATTAATGATGGTGGTCCACTGGAAGTGTTTTAGATTGCATCTGCTTTCCCCATCCAAATGAAAGCATTAAACACATCATATTTTACAATATATATTATATGCATTATTATTGAATATTCTATAATACTTGATTATAGGAAAATTAAGAAAATAATATAACAAACAGGAAAATGGAGCTGCCAGTAAATGCTAAATACATAATTTTGGGGGGATATTAATGTCTTCAAAATAAAAGTGCAAAGATAAGCTTTATTTATTTAAGACAGTGGGTGCATATTGTATAAGTAGTATGTATTGATTGTTCATCTCTCTCTCTCTCTCTCTCTCTCTCTCTCTCTCTCTCTCTCTCTCTCTCTCTCTCTCTCTCTCTCTCTCTCTCTCTCTCTCTCTCCCTCCCTCTCTCTCTCTCCCCATCGTTCTTATGTCCCAGGTCTTACAGGCGACCCAGCTGACCTGGCTAAGAGAATAGAAGTATATGGAGCAAACCTAATACCTCCAAAGAAGCCCAAAACCTTTTTGCAGCTGGTATGGGAGGCCCTGCAGGACGTTACGCTTATCATCCTGGAGCTGGCTGCCATCATCTCTCTGGCCCTGTCCTTCTACAGCCCGCCTGGAGAGGGCGCCGCAGAGGGTGAGTGTCACCTCGCCCTTTACATCGCTCACGAACGGTGAGCGATATCTACAGATAAAGAACCATGTGTGTGTACTTTAGAACAGTGTTTCTCAAACAGTTTCATGTCAATGACCCCCAAATTCATATATCTTTGGCCACGGACCCCCGTCTGACAAGATTTTGTGCCAGGGACCCCCGTATCAGCAGATTTGCGTTAAACAATTTAAAAATGATTCCAAAATGTTCCCAAATAGCAGATATACACTGCTTTGGAGCACTGGTTCTCAAAGTGGGGTCCAGGGGACCTTGAGGGGTCCTTGCAGGTCCCCAGCAAAATGAGGAACAGTTTAAACACTTTATCTCTATCTCTCTTTATCTCTCGAAACATTGACAAAGGTTGACAAATCTTCTCTTCTTTATGGGGGTCCCTGGCACAAAATGTTTTCAAAATGGGGGCTCACGGCCAAATGCATATCTATTTGAGGATCCTTGACATGAAAATGTTTTGAGAACCACTGCTATAGAAGCACAGAAACACAGACACACGTGACGCATGAACACCCATACCAGACCATGACGTTTTGCAGATTGTCACACAGTGAGTGTGAGTGTCAAACTGCTAACACTGACACAATGAAACTTGTGACTTCAATACCTGTTAAAGTACAGTCATGCACAGACACTCACACTCACAAACACACACGCACGCACGCACACACACACACGCACGCTATAGATGCGCGGATGGGCTTTTTCGTCACCCAAATCCGAGTGTACACATTCATTATTCATCCGCCATCCAACCGCATTAATTATATCATCCTATTTATAGATCCGCACCAACCTCATGTCAAATAATAATTATTTTCCTGTTCGTTTTCTTATAAACAATTCACTCACCACTTTCGCGATCACCGATGTATACATATCCATAACAGCAAGCCCTCCATCTTCATTCACTTTCTCACATCGCAACTTTTCTTAAGACATATGCAGTCGTCGGCAGGGTTAAGAACTTCACTAAATCACTCCCACGCCAAACTTATATTCCTCACTCTTCTTTTTATTTTGTTTTAAATCCTCCATTAAGTTTCTCTCTCACTCTCACTTGAGCTGCGCTAAGTGTTGCCATGTCTGCTTATTGTAAGCGTTTTTTGGCACTTGTTTTGGGCTTGTTTTCATAGACCTGGCTGCTTATTTTGGCTGCTTATTATTTCTCTTGCAAAATCTGGCAACACTGGCTGCAGTCCACTTTGTTGTTGTTTGGACTTACACCGGCAAAGCAACGTGCAGTAGGCGGCTAATTTGTGCCTGATGGAAAATAACGTAATATTAAAATACTACAAACGCACACACGCCGTGCTTTTTAAAATCTATAATAGGCCTATTATAGATATCATTAATTTAATTCCCTCATTATTTCACCCGCGGTTTATCCAATATTAATTAATTAATTATATTTTATTTACCCAAATCCGCCCAAACTGTGGTTATCCGCGGCAACCGCGGCTAAAACCGCAATCCGCGCATCTCTATCGCACGCACACATGCACACACACACGCACACAGCAAAGTGCAAGCAGTTTTTATTTTACGAAACAAGAGGTCAGTGGATTCATCAAAAGAAAGGTACATTGGGTGTGTGTGTGTGTGTGTGTGTGTGTGTGTGTGTGTGTGTGTGTGTGTGTGTGTGTGTGTGTGTGTGTGTGTGTGTGTGTGTGTGTGTGTGTGTGTGTGTGTGTGTGTGTGTGTGTGTGTGTGTGTGTGCTTGTGTGTGTGTGTGTGTGTGTGTGTGTGCGCATGAAGCTGTGTGGAGGTTAATGAGGTGTTGAGTAGTGAAATAACCTTGAGCTCCCAGCTCCCATACATCAGCTCTGCCGGCCATGAAACAGGAAATGAAGACAGGGGGCATAACGAGCTGCTGAGTCAGCCATATCAATCATATCTCTCCCAGTACCAATGCAAGTAATGGAATTCAATTACCCTGCCAGCACAACCAATCTGGGGATGGGGCCATTATGGATTTTGATGGTACGGTTGTAGTGAGAGAAATAGTCGCAGTTTCACCACTATCACGATTATTACGTGTAAATGTGTCTTTTATTTGTACATACTTGTTTTACTTATTTTGATCTTGTTTAGAAGAGGGAGCATATGACACACACTTGGCAAAGGTTTGAACTGCAAGTGCTAAAAGTGAATATAAAAAAATATCCATGCCAAGATTAATTTGAATGATTTAGTTGCCTTTTTACTGTTAAAATACTAAAATGTTGTATTTATTATTTTTAGTTTTATTATTAATATAAGATTAAGACTGACTTTATTTAGTCAGAACTAACTTTTTTCCCCTGGGTGGAAAATTATTATTAATGTGGGTGAAAAAACTCATGTCATCATCAACTGTCATCCATGCCTAATAACTTTTTATACCTTAAATGCTACCGTTAAGTTATTGATATAGAATTTGAGCAGTGATCAGGAACAGCAGTATATCATCATGCTCATATTTCAGGTCCCAGCACCTCTTGCCATGCAGAGTAGTCTAAAACGAGAAATGACACAGTTATATTATACCAGCTTATGCCAAGCTAAAACCCTTAAGTACTGTTATGACTCTCGCATCGTACTAAACATTATCAATATATGTTTAAGAGTTAAATTAAGGTGCCTTTCAAATCTAAAGCTCAGTAGTGGACAAACAATCCAACATCTAACTGTAAACATAAACAAAAATAACTACTAAAGTACTAGGCTTCTAATAAAAACTGCAGTATAACATATTCAACTCCTTTCATTGTTATTAATAAATGTTTCTGTACTATAATCCTGACCTGCGCTCCTCATTGCGGCTGCAGAGTTTCTAATGATCTAATAATTTAACTAGGCTATTGCATATAGACCGCTGACAACAACGTCAGATGGGGAGGGGTGCTGTCGGTGTGTTGCTTGGGCCATTCATCAATCAAATAAAACCTGTTTAGATTATTGAACCAACTGATGCACATTTCCCTCTTAATGTAGCACCAGCAGTTGTGATGTGATGCCATAGCCTAAAAGGATGTTTGGGTGAACGTGTTGCACTGACTAATTCAGTCACTCAGTCAGTGACGACGCTCTTGTGCCCATTCAGAGTATGGGATTGGGAAGGCTTTGCGGAGTCCCCGTTGGCTTAAAGGACAGCCAATGAGGAAAAAGTCACGACTAGCGCAGCAACGAAATATAGACCAGCTTGCTTTCACAAGCTGGTAAAAAGCAGAGAAATGCCAAAGGAATCATTATGCTAATGACTGCGTCCATCTGCACATACATAATCAGGGTTGCGTTTGAATTCGTAGAAAGAAAATATGGGTTTGATACTGTATGCGAGCCCCCTCTAATACTAATATCATATGAATACATTATAAATCTGAGCACCGAACCTCCGGCGGGTATGAATAAGCGTGAGGAAATCAGCGATTCACCCTGATAAGAATACATATATGAATCTGAACCACCTCATTCAGACTCACATTTGAAATGATTTGATTTACATTCAAATGGATCTGGTGCTGAGCAGGGAGGGGGCATTAAACAGTGAGAAAGCTAGTTTAGAACAGACAAACGTAGAGAGAGGAAGGCAGATATGGCAACAGAAGGAGAGACACTGACAGAGAGACAGAGAGAGAGCGAGAGAGAGAGAGAGAGAGAAAAGACCCCCCACCCCCACCCAACACCTCCACCTCTATGGTTTTCTGTTTATTAATAGGTCAAAACGCCAGTGCAGACTAGAAATCACAGTACAGCAGTAGGATGACTTAATGCACATTTACATATGAAATGGTTTTAACTGCAGCTAAGCATGAAAGCCTTTAATTGTTGGCGTATGAAACAACCAGCATGCACGCACACGCACACGCACACGCGCACACACACACACACACACACACACACACACACACACACACACACACACACACACACACACACACACACACACACACACACACCCTCTCACACACACACACACACACACACGCACGCACACACACACACGTTTGTACTACTATACTTTTAGGACAGCATTCTTATGAATGGCATTTGTATTTAAAAAAAAAAACATGTTTAACCCTTAGCCTATACAAAACTACACACACATGCACACACACGCACGCACACTCTCTCTCTCACACACACACGCACACGCACACGCGTCTGTATTTTTATTTCAGTCAAATAACGTCCTTGCCCAAGTCTGTTGTGTTTGGAATGTTTAATGCTTTGTCCTGCCTGAGTGCTGGAATGTCAAATGTTCTGGTGCGATAAGAGAGTCTGCTATTCAGCACCCCGGACAGCTACAAACCCTATGTCTGATTGTCTGTGCGTGTGTGTGTGTGTGTTAAGGATGTCATTGCTGAACTTGCATAAACTTGTCCACACTATATACTGTAGTGTAGGGTTTAATAATGATCACTACATTACTACAAAATGCCGTAATATATATATATATATATATATATATATATATATATACCAAAACCACCAAAACCACCTCACTGGGGCTTTTACAGCTAGCTAGTCAGCCAGCAGAGTAATGTACAGTACAATGGGCTCCCAGAGGAACATGCATAAGAACAGGGAATGGGCCTCAATTAATTCCCCAAATGTGTCACTGTCTGTGGAGGAAATTAATAGAGACCATCTGCAACTGACTACGCAAGCAGAGAAATTGCTCACTCGCATGTACTGTATACAGTACAGCACACAACACCACGCACACACACGCGTGCACGCACGCACGCACCTGTGTGTATTAATGCGTGTTGGTAGACGTGTACATGTACACATAAACATAGATCCGTGTGACGTGTGTCGTTGTTGTCGGGTGGAAACCTCAGAAACCCCAAAACTGTTACTTTTCAGGATTTAAATAAAAAAATAGCAAAAACAGCAGATCTACAAGCTCCAAACGCGATCGGCTATTTTTATGTGACACTGTAGTCTGACGAAGTAGGGCATTAATTAACGAAAATAATCTGGAGATAAGAGGTTTCTGCTCGACAGCAACGAGACTGTATCTGTGGTATGCAATGCGTAGTTGCCATAGTTGCCATATTTAAATCCTTCTTTCTTTCCCCTCTTCTCACCATCGCTATGCTCCAGGCTGCGGCGCGGCAGCGTCCGGGGCGGAGGACGAGGGCGAGGCGGAGGCCGGTTGGATCGAGGGCGCGGCCATCCTGCTGTCGGTGGTGTGTGTGGTGCTGGTGACGGCGTTCAACGACTGGTCCAAGGAGAAGCAGTTCCGCGGGCTGCAGAGCCGCATCGCAGATGAGCAGAAGTTCCAGGTGGTCCGCGGCGGGCAGGTCATACAGCTGCCTGTGGCTGACATAGTGGTGGGAGACATCGCACAGATCAAATATGGTAGGCAAAGAGAGGATGTTACTGTGTATAAAGGTAAATGTTAATGTTAATGCCTGATTAGCCTTTCTATTTCACACCTACCACCATTTCGCACCTGGCAAATGTCCCACTTTCTCTATGAAAAGGGGTGGATTTCCCACTGATTTGCCCATGAATTGCCAATGTGAACGCCTGTGAAATTCTGGAATGGCACATCTGTAAGTAGATTGATAGATGGGATGAGTGGGGTGTGTAGTTTAATAAAATAGTAGCTGTTGGGCTCCATTTTTGTTCTTTGATCAACAAATCGCAGAGAAATGCTCCATGAAAGTGAATTTGCCTGCGCTTTGATCACTGATAGTTCAAACAAACCGTCATGAGCCTGTGATCTGTGGTGTCATCATACCATGTAACATCTAATAAACATCATGACACCCTGTCAGGCTTCCTCTGTACTGTGGTTTAACGTGGTTGCACTAAACATAGCGGCCACTGTTAACCGAACCTTCCCAATTACTTAAGGTTTTTGGTAACTTGGGAAAGGGAAGACCTGTTAATCCTGCGGGGGAAATTCTGTTTCAGCTTCACCCAGCTGATGGCTGCTCAGATGGTTATGATGAGCACCCGCCAACACTATCTACAGGCATAGTAACTTTATTTGTCCAACCCTGAACTGAGGAGCACTCAGGCAACTCCTGGCAACTCATTAGCAGATTTGAACTGGAAACACATGACATCTTCATATTATGTTTCCTGTTCAAATCTGCTGCTGAGCAGTCAAATCAAACTCCTGCAAATGAAAGCCTGGCCTGGCCCTAACTGGGCCCTAACTGGGCCGGCCCGAAAAATTACCAGAATCTTAGGCCTGAAAACCCCCCAAAAAACAAAAAAAATGTAATTATGTGCTTTGTCCTCAAAGTCACGCATCCAACAAGCTTTGAACTGAGCAGATTGGACCTTCCGTTCCAAAGATAATGGCCAAAACATCTTGAAACTGACCACTTTAATTTATTTTGCTTTTTTTTTTTATAACACGGGCTAGGAAGGTCAGACGGCGACGAACTACAGTACATACCTGAGTAAAGTTCACTTTGAGCTGCATCCAACGCATTCCACTGCCATTTCCGTCGGCCTTACCGTTCGGCCGCTAGGGCTAGGTTCGGGCAGAATTTGAGAACTTGTTGTTGTGTTCCAGGTGACCTGCTGCCTGCGGATGGTGTGTTGATCCAGGGCAACGACCTGAAGATTGATGAGTCCTCTCTGACCGGAGAGTCTGATCACGTCGGAAAGGCAGCAGACAAGGACCCCATGTTGTTGTCTGGTATGTCGCCCATTTCTCTTTCTCCATCCTGTTTATAGGGGAGGACGGCATGATGAAGGGTGGTGTCAGGTTGAGATTTATGGTGCATATCATCTACGTCATTGTGATTAGGAGGAAGGGGGAAACAAATTGCCTTGGGTTTCATGCTATAAACCACTTAAGCCAGTGGTAAGTCAGTGGTTCTCAAACTTTTTATTTTCAAGGATCCCCAGTTTATTATGCATTAGTCCACCCCCTAGAACCCCCTCAAGGACCTCACTTTGAGAACTATTGCCCTGTATTCTTTGTTGTATGACAAACAGCGAAAATAGCAGATCTAAGCTTGTAGATAGGCTATTTTCACATTGTGATGCATTGTAAGCATTGATCAGCTATTGTTGCCATTTGCTGTAGCTTGTAAGTATGACGAATTGTATAGGGCTTAAGTGGTTTAAAACGAAATCCTCTTTGTGTCTGTGAAAAAGACATCAGGAAGTGAGGCGTTACAATGGAGAGTTGCCTGCCTCCAGCAGAAAACAAAGGGGAGTTATTTCTCACCTTGAGCTCCAGGTATTCAAATGCCATGTTTTCTTGGACAGGGGTCTGGGCAGAGATTAGTCACATATTTGTCACTCAGGCTTGCTTGCTGTCTGTCGCTACAGAATCTATTATGATCGCATAAAAATCCAATCTATTATTCAAGTCACGCTGTCATGACATTTCCCTCTGAGGGAAGACAACAGGCCCTTAATTATAATGTGAATATCAGTGCGGAGGGAGGGAGGCTGCTCTCTAATATAGCATCTCTGTCGGGCAGACAACTTGTATCTACATATTTCATTTGTCCCCCCATAAATTGATGACCTACTTTGTTGTACAATATTAATTTGTCACAATAGTGTCACCTAGCTTCTTTTTTTTCCACGATTCAAGATTTTATACGAGTACACAAGAGTAAAAGTCTCTCGCTTTGTTTCAACAAACAACAATAAGAAAGAAATAATGAATAACAGCACCAACACCAATAGTTTGCTGCTTTCGATAATTACTATCATCATATTGGCCCATTAAGGTTACCTAGTTTTTGGTTATCGGGCAACCAGCTGGTTTACACGTCTCTAACTAGACGTTCCTGGACGGCCACTGCCTACAGTTCCTCCATAACGATTGTAGTGTGTGTGTGCGCAGGTCAGCTAATTCATTTTTCCTAGGGAAGTTAATTATAGATGTTCTGTTCATTCTTTATCTAAAGCACCACCTTGCTGGCTTCCAGTCTTCTTGTCTGGAGAGAATTAAATGTGAATCTGAAGACCTAACAATGACCCTAACACATTACTGCCAGGAACTTCAACTAGTCAATATATGAACTGATAACAATAAACTGTTAGTGGAGAAACCATGTGCTGCTTCCTTTTCACTGTAAACTGTTCTTTTAACAATCTATTCTATTATGTTAGTGGCTTTCATTCATAATGGAAATTTGCAGCTTCAGTTTTTTTCGTGAAAGAAATCATTGAGGGAAAACGAGGATGGAAAAAAAATCTAGCCATTTTGTCTTTTAGGGATGGTAGGGCTGAGCACTCGGGTGGCGCAGGGGTAAATTACCTGTCCACCAACACAGAGTCTAGGGATTTGAATCCACTGCAGTGCATCCGGCTTGGCTGAGTGTCTATTATCAGTTTTCTGGGGAGGGAAGCTGGGCAGGGAGAGGTTTGTGTGCCCCAATGAACCTGGTAGCTGTGTTGTCTGGAGCCTAGTACTCCTGGCAGGATCTCCCATTATGGCAAATTGGTCTCGGCGGAGAGTCGCTGCTCCTTCACTTGAAAAGGTGACAGCTACGGTGGTTCGGGAATCTAGTGCTGATGCCTCCTGAGCTCCGAATGCCTCTCCTCAGTGCACGTCCGACTGGAAGGAGACCCCCTGGCAGACCAAGAACCAGATGGGCTTCCTTACCAGAGCCGTTAAACCATTACTGCGGCTCCACATGCTGTAGAAATGTTATGTAGGTGATATAGAAATGGTTGAAACCTTATCTTATCTTACAGTATCTTATCTTATCTTATCCCAGGGACCCATGTGATGGAGGGGTCAGGGCGCATGCTGGTGACTGCTGTGGGAGTCAACTCTCAGACCGGCATCATCATGACTCTGCTCTGCGCCGGAGTTGAGGAAGAGGTGAAGAAAGAAAAGAAAGGTATGTGCTTCATGCCTCAACAGCTTTTCAACCGTTTTCATTATTCCTACCCACATGTTACTACAGTGTGTTGTATAACCAATGTATTATATTGTGTCAGTTTTAATTGTTCAGATTGATTTAAGCAGATGAAATCACACATATTTCTGTTTAAATTATTACATTTTACAACCTCAGGGAGCCATCTAAGCTTTTTTCTTAGGTTTCACTGTGAAGGATGAAACGTCTTTCTAATTGTACTGTAATTGTAAATTCATGGGGCAGCATTACACACATTGTGGTTGGACGCTATTTTCCACAATAGAGACATTGAGGATAATTTAGTTTTACTGTTATCCAGTAAAAACTAATCTTTTCCTTCTTCCTCGCTAAAACCCCCAATGCTAAATACTGCCTACTCGTTTGTTATGAGGTCTCGGAACATAGGACTGCATAATTATTTAACTTGTAGGCTATGCACTTATAATGAATGTGTAAAGTACCACTTAAAATAAAGCTCAAGGGACAAGAGCACGGGCAAGAATGGCTAAACATTCTCAAACAAAATCCGTTTTGGTGGTGGATTTATTTATTTTTTACTTGGACTATTCAGGTTTTATGGATCAGGTCAATTTTTTTGTCCTCACTTCTCTTATCGTTCCAAAATACACCTCACAGACGGGGCAGTGGCAGATGGACACCAGAACACAGGTAGAGTATCGCCTTTCTGACACCCTCAATCCAAACCGGAAGGTCCATTCCTTGGTCCATTGACCGCTAACAACTAATAACCCACCGTGACTACCCTCCTCCCTGCACCCATGCACCAATTCCCTAATACCCTGACCTGTAACCTCAGCCTAACTCTACTCTCCAAAAGAGAAGCCTCATCCAAACCCGGCATCTTTTTTAACCACATGAACCCTAGCGTCCCTATTCTGGGGGGGGGCTATTCTCACAAATAGCCTGTCTACAAGCTCATCACGCGACGCAACACCAGTGGTTCTCAAAGTGGGCTCCGGGGACCCCCAGGGGTCCTTGAAGGAGTTCCAAGGGGTTCCCAGCAAAATGTGTTAATATAGCATCACAAGTTGCACAAGTTTTACCACTTGAACCCTATTTTTTACTTCGGCTAATCAAATATAGCCAATCTACAAGCTCACAACGTGTCACGATGCGACACGATGTGAGCTTATAGATCTGCTATTTTTGAGCAGTTTAGACAAATCTTGAAGAGATTTGAAAACTTTGGAATAATTTTGAAAACATTGTAACACAAATCTTTTCTGGTGGTCCCTGGCACAAAATATTTTCAGATGCGGGTCTGCCAAATACATATCAATCTGGGGGTCCATGACAGAGAGAACCACGTCCACGACAGAGAGAACCACGCTAAAACCCCCAATGAAAACGCGACACATTGTGAGCCTCTAGATTTGCTATTTTCAGTGAAGCGATTTGGTGTAGTGGAGGGTAATACTAGTTTGTTGATCAAAGAACAGTATTGTGCCCTGGGGGACGCCGGTCAACTAAACACATAGGGTTTAAGTGGTTAAGTATTGAAAGATGATAACATCTCATGGTCCATGATCCCCTTCCCCTTTTCCACAGGCTTTCTGATGTTTTCTCAACAATACTAACATTCAGCGCTTGTCCTGTTTCTCCAAACTGCCGAAATCCACATCCTTAAAATAGCACTGTCGCAGAAGAAGGTGATACAATATGTTCAAATGACTGACTGACTCACAGATGTAGAGCATAGTGTACCACGAAAGGAATAAAGGGTAGCTTTTTAGGAGGATAGCACCCCTAGAGAGGTAAGGGGTGTTAAGCGTTATTATTTATTGATAATCTTTGCTACCTGTGTCCCAGTTTTTCTACCATATTGCCACTTTGAACAGCTCTCTGGTTTGAATGAAGTGGCCCTCTCTAGTAGTACTCTAACATAATGGATAGTGCACCCTGGAGGGGGGAATCAATGCTTTTAAGCATTTTGTTTCAGTTCCCATACTTCCACCCATCAGATTATGCGGAATGCCATGTCCCAGTCCTTACTTACAATACAGTACAGTATATGATATCTACTAGAACACACTTTTTTAATGTGTATCACCTTTAAAGATAAAGATGTTTTTGTCTAGTGGATTACTGCTGCTATATATTTCAATTCATTGTTTTGCCTAATCTAGGAGATGGAAAGGCTTGTATGTCCTGACATTTGAAGAGATTTTGATTCATCTGAGGCAGCATTCAATAGTTACATTCTTACCAGTGCTGCAGTGGTAGAACTTAATATCACTGACCGATGATTGACCTGGCTACTCACCTGTCTTAAACCTGATTTATACGGCGTCATACAGGGGTGTAACGGAAATAGCAAATCTATAAGCCACAATGTGTTGCATCCGCAACTCGTTGTGAGCTTATAACTCTGCTATTTTTGGTTTGTGGCACCATCGAACAACGGAGCATAAATAAAACACTGCTATGCTTTCAGATAGAGTGGCAACACATTTTGAGATACGATTTTAAAATCACGCACTCATCTTTCAAGGCGATTATTCCAAAATTGGAGAACTCTGAGGAAGCCTGTGGGAAAACCTATGATCATTTTCCTCTTTTATCTTCAAAATTTGAATGGGATGGCCTAACCATAAATCCTTGTCTTGTGCATCCACTCGTTTATAGGTTAGCTGAACTGGAATCACATGCAGTCAGTTGTGTAATGTGTGGTTTTCTGGCTAACGCTGTTGACTCTGCATCGCTTTGGAGAGTCTAACTGTAACTGGGCTGGTAAACCCGCAAATGCAGCTTTTCCGTTCCTGTTCTTTTGCTCAAATTATGATTTCCCGATGCTAAATGACATGACACGAATAACATGGTTGACATGAACTTCAATTTCCCTGATTACTGTACTGTAGTGGACAAATTGACTTTGTCCAAATGATACAGAATGCATTATAGATAGAATACATACAAATACATCAAAACTAAACATTTTAGATTATCGATTCAGTTGATTTTGTGCATTTTCTAGTTCTACCTTTACCGGCCCCCTGTTTGTTCCATTCCCCATTATGTTGTGTTGTGAATTAATTGCCATATATTATGTTCCTGTTTTATGTTCCATATCTGTCTAATGTTACACCTGTTTTATTTATTTATATATATATATACAGTACTGTGTTTGCGTGTGCGTGTGCGTGCGGGTGTGTGTGTGTGTGTGTGTGTGTGTGTGTGTGTGTGTGTGTGTGTGTGTGTGTGTGTATATATATATTTATTTTTAAATTTATTTATTTTTATATATATACTTTTATATATATATATATATATATATATATATATATATATATATATATATATACACTTTGCCATAGTTCTTACATGTAGGGTACTAGTTGGAAATTACAGCCCACATGAAAAAAACAGCAACACTAGTCTGAACCTCTTGACCGTGCTATAACCATGTTATTTCTGTTCATTGTTGTGCCCTGTGTGTGTGTGTGTGTGTGTGTGTGTGTGTGTGTGTGTGTGTGTGTGTGTGCATGTGCGTGTGCGTGTGTGTGCGTATGCGTGTGCGTGCGTGTGCGTGCGCGTGTGTGTGCGTGTGCGTGTGCGTGTGCGTGTGCGTGTGCGTGCGTGTGCGTGTGTGCGTGTGCGTGTGTGTGTGTGTGTGTGTGTGTGTGTGTGTGTGTGTGCGCGTTTGTTCATTTATGTTTGGCCTTCATTGTTACTGGTTAGACTGCTCCCATCCCTCAACTCACCCCATCGCCACTATAGCTACGGACGGGGCTGCAGGCCCCGGCAATGCAAGCCTAGTCAATGGTAGGTCGACACCAACTCTGCACTCTGTGTGATTCTTCACGGTCCCTGTACCTCCTGCTGCCATGGGTGCACCCATTTCCTCCCTCGCTTCACTTCGTCAACTTCTTCGCCTCCTTTGTTTCATGTCTTTCTTGCTTTCCTCCTTCCCTTCCACCTTTTTCTCCTATCTTGGCCCCTTTGTGTGCGTAACGCATGAGTTATACACACTGTAGTTGCGTGTGGGTGTTGCGCACTGAGAATCTACACAATGCATTTTCGGTGTGTGACACCAGCGTGCAACTATGTATAAATCATGCATAAGTGTAAAAGGCTAGTTTTTCCTTTGCTGAATGACCACGTCGCCAAACAAAAATAACCGGTTTACAAGTCAAGTGAATAACATAACACACTGTGCCGGATATTTCCGTATGTTATGCAGTGGTGGACAGTAACAATGTACATTCACTTGAATACTGTACTTAAGTATTCAAATATAGTGTATCTACAAGCTCACAATGGGAAAATCTTTTTTGGGGGAAAATATCTAAATTTAATTTAGTAATTCGTACTTTTGAATACTTAAGTGTTTTCAAAAGCATTTACTTTTGAATACTTAAGTATTTATAAAAGCATGAAGTACTGGGGTTGAGTACTTTGCCCACCACTAGTGATGCGGTTGTTTGACAAAGTGTAAATTAGGCTTAACTCTCCCACTCAATGCGTGTCCTCTGAGGTTGCATTCTGTAAATAGCTGTCCTGTCCTCTATCTGGTATCCTCACGTTGCTTTTGGTGAATACGAATGAACTTCGTAGGGACATTTTTCTAATGAGGGAGGATTTTTTTTTACGGTTCCTAATCTTAAATGAAAAGTAGCATAACCTAATTAACAGATCCCTCATTAGCTCTCTGAAGACGCTCAAAGATTATGAAAGAGACTTTGATGAATTGCATATTCATTTCTAATGAAGATTTTGTGAAGGCTAACTTAAACCTTTGAGCATTTGAAGTGAGGCTGCATTAATGTTACCTCGGGGACGTGGTCTTATTTCCCCTCTGTTTGTACAGTGAAAAGACTCAGTATTATTAGCAGTGATTGGGGTTGCATCGGGCTGTATGTATATAAAACACATAGTTCAATACCGGTGGTGCTGTACAAGGACTACAGGAGTTGCATCCTGGTTTTGGGGGTGTCCCCAGAGGTCAATTGGTGCAAATCTGTGTCGGCTAAATGAGATGCATAAGAGATTAACATTGTCTATGGTTGTATTCAACCCTCTCTTATGTTCCTTTGTTTGCTGAATAGTCCCAAAGCGTTCATACTTTGTGCAGAAAGGCGCAGTTTTGTACTGTAATGGTGACCTTGTGCTGTCCTGGGCTGGGCAGACCAGAGCTATTTGTCATTTTCAGCCTTATTGCCGCCCCAGGGAACTGACTAGACCTAGCAGTTAAGGTGAAATGAACACTATTCTGTCGGAGACACTAGCATTCTACAACTTGAATAGTTTTTTTGTTGGAATTTTACATAACTAGAAGTTTGGGCAGCTCCGCGGCCCCTCACATCTAGAGCTCGGGCTATATCGCACTGCCCATCCGATCAATATGTCAGTGTGTTGGGGGCTTTGTCAGAGCACCCGTTCCATCCGTCTGCCTGTGTCCCTTTTGTGCCCATATATGGAGATGTCTGTTTCTGTCTATCTACCTGTGTCCCTTTTATGCCAATATATGAAGATATCTGTATATGTCAGTCCTTGTCCCTTTTATGCCCATATATGGAGATTCCTGATGTCATCAGTATATGCCCATATATTGGAATGCTCATATATGGGCATATTGGTTGGATCGGCGGCTCTGGACAACTGGATATCCGAACTACTCGACGGCGGGCACTCCCTCGAGTCCTTGCCGCTGCGCACACCTAGTTTGTAGTCGGTCGGTTCCATATGCATGGATGGATCTCTGTATCTGTCAGTCTTTGTCCCTTTAATTCTGCCCATATAGAGATCGCTGATGTCATCAGTATATGTCCATATATGGCGCTGACTGATTTGTTTGCGGCCATGGCGACACATATTGAGGTTTGACAACACACTCCATAATTGGTTATAGTTGAGTTGGAGTGACGTCAGAGGTCTGCAGGTCCCGCCGGCCGGCCCTCCCATTAGCCAATTTTAATATAGGATTGTCAGGTGGAAACCTTGATTGTAACGCCACAACTTGAGACGAGTTTCCTTCAGCCTCTCTCTCTCTCCTCCAATCGTTATCTCTCCCTCTTTCTATATATCTGTCTCTATCTATAGCATTCACATATCCACTCCCTTGATCCTTAACTGTGTAATTTTGCATGCACATTCTGACATAATTTCTCACACGCATGCTTTCACTGGTTGTGTGTGTGTGTGTGTGTGTGTGTGTGTGTGTGTGTGTGTGTGTGTGTGTGTGTGTGTGTGTGTGTGTGTGTGTATGTGTGTGTGTGTGTGTGTGTGCGTACGTTGGCGTGTGGTTGTGGGTATGCTTTGCGTGTGTTGATGGTTGTGGTAATTGTGTGACTGTGGTCTCTATGTGGTCTTTTCGCTCTCATTGTGACGATGTACCTACAGTATGTCTTGACAACTCACTGTCGGGCTGGGCAATTAACAAAAAATATATTGAAAGCGATATTTAGAACCAATAACTAATAATCTGGCTCATTTAGGTTAATTGAATAATCGAGAAGCAGGGTTTTTTGGGGGGAATTATTGTTTAAAATGTCTTATACGTCAACAAATCAACACGATTGAGTGACTAAAATTGATTATTCTGATTAACCACTTAACCCTGCATTATACTTAGCTGTACAATACAAAAATAACAAAAATAGCCAATTTACAAGCCCATACCGCGTCACATCACGACACGTTGTGAGCTTGTAGATCGGCTATTTTGGCCATTATTCAAAAAGATTATTGAGGCAATTGATTGATTCGAAGTCATATCGCCCAGCCCTACTTGACACCCCACAGTATATTCTGATGTCTTTGCTTGTATTGCTGGTATTTGTGTGTAATTACCTACGTTCAAATGCAAGTATGCGCTGTATTCATTCAAAAGAAACAAAAAGCCCAAAGACTTGTTAGGCATACACCAACATATTTTATTCCACCCAAGGCATTTTATGATACATTTGACTTCAAAGAGCCTTAGAAAAAATTGCATTTTATGATTTAACAGAATATCCCACTATAGTATTTGTATACGGTCATGTCCTGACTGTTAATTTAAAGGAGCACTTCACCCATTTTCACCTCGTCTTCATATAATTATGCTCATTATAAGATGCCACCATTTCTGTCCACCATTTCTACCCGTACTGGGTCTGAGAGGTGGGCTATGTGGACAGTTCAGAAACCTGCCTACCATTGACATCATAGGTGGTCATTTCAAACAAGATTTCAAACTTTTCTTTCTCTCTTTAGTCTTTATTGATGCGAGATAAATGCGTTGTATGTAACATTCCAGGTTGAGAAAGGCTGTAGTTTCCATTAGCTTTGAATCACCACTGATGATGCCATTGGTGGTTTCCACAGCCCACGTCTGAGACACAGAGCAACAAATGGTACCCTCTTATGATGAGCATTAATGAGGACCAATTATATGAAGATGTGGTTGAAAATGGGTGTAGTGCTCCTTTAACTCCAATAGTGTAAAAAATGTCCGTTTACACTCTTGAGTTAACTTCAATCCATTCAATCTGGGAACGCATCTCTGTCATTTTTAGATTTGTTTGGCTATTCAGAAATAGCAGATATACAAGCTCATAGCACGGCACCAAGTGCCGCGCTATGAGCTTGTAGATCTGCAATTTTTTAAAGATTGTGAACATTTGTGCAAATCTTTGAATATATATATTTTTAAAGCGAACATTTGTAACTCAAATCTTTGCTTCTGGGGGTATCTGGAACACAATATTTTACAAATGTTCGCTTTAAAAAATATATATATTCAAAGATTTGCACAAAGACTTCTTTTGAAGAGCCACACGACACCACAATTGACACGCCGCTCTGCCACCGACAATGTACCTCAATTTAAACATCAATGTGCCTCAGTGTTGTGATATTTAATTGTCTTGTCTTCCTACTGTGAATAGTCAAAGCCACACACACCACATGACATAACCGCACATCGCCCACACTGCAAGTGTCTTCTATCACAGGGATGGTGGATTAAAAGTCATTTTCCTTGTCTTCCTTGTGTTTTTGATGTTTGGATGTGGCTGTTTTGCGTTGCTGTGTATGTCTGTGCGTTGGTTTGCGTTGGTCTGATTCGTTGTCTGCCTTGGTTATTTTTGTTGTTATTGTCTCGTATGTCTCCATCGTAGGTAAAATGCAGGATGGAAATATGGAGAACAACCAGACTAAAGGTAACTGACCATAACTCTCACTCTCTCCCCCATCCTCTTCCTCTTATCTTCCTCTCCTTCTGCTCTCCCTACTCCTTTCTACCCATCTTTTACACTCTATGCTCTGGAAGGCTTGGGTCAAATCGAGATGGAAAGTCCTCTTAACCCATTAAGGCCTGAGGTTCCGATTCTACAAAATGTCTTCTAAATTCTACACAGTTTTCTGAAAAACGTATGTTACTATATCAGTAGCCTCGATCTCCAGGCTTTTATTGTTTAGTTTTACTATATCAGTGGTTCTCAAACTTTTTCATGTCGAGGACCTCCAAAATTATATGTATTTGGCCGCCGACCCCCATGTGAAAATATTTTGTTCCAGGGACCCCCAGAGGCAAAGATTTGAGTTGTTTCCTTTGAAAAATATATATTCAAAGATTTGCACAAATTTTCAAGATTTTTCAAAAATAGCCAAAGTATAAAATAATGGTTTAATTTCTTACACAGATGCGTTCCCGGTATCTGCTATTCCGCTATTCTTCATACGACAATGTATACAGGGTAACGCTTTCTGTGGACATTACTCCTAAGTGGTTAATCCATATTGGTTCAACTTTACCTGAAAACTCAATGGTGTCACCATTGCTCAAGCGGCTGCCCCGCCGCACCAATCCATAACGATTTGATCGCGGTCAATCCCATCAAATGACTTGAGAGTATAGTTGCCAAAGGCGACCACAGTCACGGTCAGTCAAGCAACGGCATGAACACGAACGAGAGGCACTCTTTGACCCAGGTCTGACCTGCAATCATGTAGTTGGTTAGATTACTCCTCCTCCACCCTGATCGACTGTCTGTCTCTGCACTGTTGTGTGTTGTCGTTGTTGTTTACTTGTTGTGACGTTAACTGTGTCCCGCTCTCTTTGAGAGAACATCCCTCAGTTATATCACCCCCCCCTCCCCAACTCCCTCTTCTTAAACCATGAAAAAGAGTTCAGCTGTCGATTGAAAGAGTGAGCTCCCATTAGTAGTCTGTTTAATGTAGTACTTTGAGATTTGTTTCAAATCTAATTTAATCTAATACTAATTTGACTACTTAGATGCTACAAATGAGAGCGCACTGTTTCAACCTAGAGTTAATATGGATTCAAGTACTGCAGGGATACAACAGGGATTTGGTGTGAAATTGCCAAACCATTTAAGCAGTTACAAGGTGGATCTTTATTTTGCCACCTGGCAGATGTCCCATGGAGGGAAACAAGTGTCCAGATGGACACGTGCACTTAGGAACTTGGTCCGCATTATAGGTTGCCCTTGGTATCACTAACAGCACAGTCAAAGTAATAAGCTACATTACAACAAGACATTAAATTAAATAATAACGTTGAAGAACTCCTGGTGCGCCTTCATGCCATCTGTTGAGTAAATTTGTAATTAACATTTTGATTAATCGTAACACTCAACAACTCAACTTTGAGTTTATTACAGTCCCTGCAGGTGAAATTGCCTAGCCATATAATTTCCATTATACAGTGTCTCTCTCAATATCAATACATCAACTGGAATTTAAAAATGGAAACTAATGGTTCTGTCAGGACCACTTTCGTCAAAAGAAAAACTTTTTAATTGCATATTAAAACAGTAATTTAATTACGATATTCGAGCATTCATTATGCTTGGCGGCATAGCTCTGTTCGGGGATCTGGGCAGGGAGAGCAGCAAAGCAAAGACTCCCCCGGGTACTAGTCTACAGATACTACAGAACAGAGCAGTGTGACATCAGATAAAGACCCTCCCGGGTACTGCAGAATGGAGCACTGGTTCTCAACGTTGGGTCCAGGGACCACCAGGGGTCCAGATTGGTCTTTATCGTATCTCTGTTGAACTAAGTGGAACATATTTCACAGGTTCTGGATTTGTTTACATACACTATGGCTCAGTTTCAGATGAGGTTCTCAGAACCTAATTTTGACCCTGCTCTGGAGGTGGTGCTAACCCTGAGTTCTGGGAGTATGTATACTTTATTTTATTTTATTTTTTCAAATAGAGAAACAAGCCGATCTACAAGCTCACAACACATCGCATGTATTGTGAGCTTGTAGATTGGCTATTTTCACTTTGTTTTAAACAAGTCTTGTTTTTTTATGAGTATGACGTACAGTACCTGCCCCTTCAGGTAAAAGTACATGAAAGTACAGTAGCCTACTTGAGTAGATGTACTCACTAGGCATGCGTACAGTATGCTGCTGCAGCAATAGGCTAGATGAAGCACTTATAAAGATGTCTCTATGGGGGAGGACTTGGCAGGAATTGGATGATCAGCTAATGAGGGTGAGGCAAGGCTTGACTATGGTGTCCTGCCAGAACTAACGCTGTGCTCAGTTTCAGTGGAACTAAGTATATATATTATTTTTTTTTAGCCACAGAGAGACGGTATTAATCGTTAAGATTTGCAGATATAATTTTTTTCCTTCTTCAGTCAAGCTGGGTGTGTCATCACAGGGCCTGCCCTGTGTCATGGAGACGGAAACATGAAACACAGTGAAAAAAAGACATTCGACATTCGACTTATCACGAACAGCAACAGCTTTTCACCATGATGCAAGTGATGCATCGTAATGGGTTTAATTATCATTGCAGCGCACACACAAGTGTGGGTGTGTGTGTGTGTGTGTGTGTGTGTGTGTGTGTGTGCGTGTGCGTGTGCGTGTGCGTGTGCGTGTGCGTGTGCGTGCGTGCGTGCGTGCGTGCGTGCGTGCGTGCGTGCGTGCGTGCGTGCGTGCGTGCGTGCGTGCGTGCGTGCGTGCGTGCGTGCGTCAGAGGAACTGAGGACAGGTGGTTTTACAGTGAGTTCAGTGTTACTAGGGATGTGGATGGAATCTCTCATTTTCTTTCACAATAAAATGGACATTAGATATCAACTGGTGATGTGACTCTATGCATCTGTTATTTACTTCTTCATGGGAAAAGTGATTGCTACATTCAGTTGCTGTCGGTTGGAAACCTTGTCCAGAACGTAACTTTTCAGGAAATGGAAAAAAGAACCCGAGTTCCAATGGATCCAGTATAGTCATTATTTAGTCACAAACTCGTGTTAATACTTTTCATTGGTTCAACATTTATAAAACCCACATACAGATTTAACCACTTTCATTTTCCCTTTCAAAAAATTTCAAAAATAGCAAAAATAGCCGATCTACAATCTCTCAATGTGACACGCCACGATGCGTTGAGAGCTTGTGCATAGGCTATATTTGCTACTCTTGTGCAACACTCTTGTATGATGAAGTATGGCATAAAGGCATAAAGGGTAGGTAGGTAGCGTCTTATTTTGTTAAAATAAGTGTTAAGTGCCTTATATTCTGATAGAATATAGACATTGCTACAGGAGTTTTGTTTTAACCAAAAAATATCACTTACCCTACCTTTTAATTTACGAAGAAAATAAAACATAAAAGTAATATGGACAGGTTTCTGCCTGACATTAATGATTTGTTTCTATGTACAGGATAAAAGCTATCATACAAGCATGTAAAAATGTGCTTCTCTTTAACTTTAGTGACAGTTACAGGTGGTTATGTGACATATGATTTTGGCACCATGAATGTCATTGCAAGTTGTGAACCTTTAGTAGCAATTTAAAAGAAAAGTATTATTTTGATTGACAATTTCAACTATGATCAATGATCAGAATTTTGGTATTTTTCAAACACTGGGTTCACTGCAGTAGTAAGATCAGCATCACTGAAATGGCTTTCAAATCATGTTTGGACAAGGATGTGTTTTTGATCTTGGATGTAAGACCGCTGAATGATTCATGACCTAAATATTGATTGATTTGGGGATCAGAAATAATAAGTAAAATCAGGTGTAAATAGCCGATCTATAGTACAAGCTCACAACGTCAGCAACAGTGAGCTCATAACAGTAGATCGGCTATTTCCCCTGTGGCGTTCATTCAGTATAGGGTTTTAGCGGTTTAGAACACCATGTCTATTGATTTCAGTAGAGTTCGAGTTTTACACGTTCTAGAATATGCCGTTCCAGAGGTGTCTCCATCCCACCAATGTGAGGTTGTTGCTAACAGAATAATGTTACTTCTGTGGTCATCGTGGTCCAGTAGCATGGCTCCTTCCTGCTCAGTTCTCACCCTCCTGCGTCGGCCCTGAACGCTACGGCTCGGTTTCACATAAGGTTCTCAGAACCTAATTTTGGGCCCTGCTCAGGAAATCTCAGAACTTGTACTTTCAAGGTTTTCAGGTTTTTTGAATAGCGAAAATAGCTTATCCAAGCTCACAGCGATGCGACGCTCATAGCTCGCTCACAGCACTGACGCTCACAGCGCGTTGCAACTATTTTAACTTGTTTTTATTCGTTTTACTTATAAAATACCGCCCCTTTTCTGGTTATAAAAAAACACAGAACTTCAGAACAGGTTATGGGAGGTTCTGGATTTACCCTTCGCCATTTGAGCCCTTTGGTGTCAGAGATCTTAGCTCCCTGTCCCTCCATCACCCTCCCACCACTGGGTCCAACCCAAGTTCCTAACAGCACATACGTCTGTATCTTGTGATGTTTACAGTGAAGAAGCAGGATGGGGCTGCTGCCATGGAAATGCAGCCTCTCAAGAGCGCCGAGGGCGGAGATGTGGACGAGGAGAAGAAGAAGAGGGTGAACCCCAATAAGAAAGAGAAGTCTGTGTTGCAAGGGAAGCTGACCAAGCTGGCGGTGCAGATCGGCAAAGCAGGTACCAATGCATGTTTCAGGCGGCCTCTCTACCCATGCAGCTACGGCTCCCTGTACCCGTTGTATCCATTGTCAGAGTAAATGTTGTAGCCGTTGTCAGTATAGCACCTCTTATCTTAGTACTTGGAGGCTAGTCTGTGATGTCACTACTTTGCTCCATATGGGGATTTGTGGATTTCTAGATATTTTTGGTGATTTGCTCGTCTGAGCATTCATGTACAGTGGCCCCGGCCGTTTTAAGCTGCAGTACCTATGAATGACCTGCATGTCCAATGCGCTTCAATGCAACCACTGGGTTCTGGGGGCTTGGCTTTTATAGATAGATTGTTGGGAAATTGCCGAATTCGGTAAAATATATATATTTTTTAATTTTTCTAGTGTAATTTCTGTTTCCTTGGAAATACATGGGGTCTGATTGGGACAATTTCTAGTCTATGTTGAGTCAGCCAGCCAACTTGAGCTAATGCTCTCTAGAGATCATGATTTCCCTCAAACTGAATAACTACAGAAATTAAAAAAATCCCTGTTAGCTCAATCGTGTAACTAAGACATCTGCTGATGTTTCATGGACAGATTTAGCTGCTACATCTGTGAAGTTCACATCTATTTTTAAGCTGGTAGTGCTAGCGTTGTGTCACAGACTCACCAGCACAGCTGTTGGAGAATGCTAGACTGGGAGGAGTAAAATCCTCAGTGTTAGAGTAAACAGGTCCATTTGGTTCCATTTGTACCTCACTAACAGTGAGGATTTTGCATTGTAATGTCAAGGCTGAACAATAGGCAACATTTTGAATCAGTGGCTGAGTAATATTTATGGTGAGAAACTCAAGTATTATGTGGCACTAACTAACGTTTTGAACAAAAATACAGTGCCTCAATTTCACCATTTATTTTGGCCAGACATGGAAGGGCTATAACGTTTCGGCCTAGTTGGCCTTCATCAGAACAGCATTTTATAGTGAAGAGGCACTTTTCATTTGAGCATGGCTAAGTGTCCTTTGTCGTGATTTGAGCATGGATGTAGAGCCTAATTTGACCAATCAAAATGCTTGGCTGGAGCTACCCATTGTATAATCCTGCTTGTTGCTATGCAGCCACATGTATTAGAGTCCCTCTTTTTCCTGGATTTATATATTGTCAGAAAATGTAGTTGAGTCCCTGTGGGTGCACTGCAACGTTGCAGTCCTAAAAAAAACAACTGATGGGATGCGGGCACCAATAACTGAGTGGTTAAGGCTTGTACCACACATGACCCTCATTTATCAACGGAGCGTATAAACCGGCGTATATTTTTCCATATATTCGGCCGTACACCAACGTCGAAGTCACATTTATCAACGGATCCTATATAGCCGATCCTAGCGTACATTGGGTCGGAGCCTTGATAAATGTCACGGCTCAAACCAAACGTCATTTAAATAACACGCCCTTAAATATTCTGGAAACACCCCGATTTTACGACATGAAAAGCCGGCTCGCCTCGCCTCGCTGCCTGTCAAGTCACACACACGCACACGCACACGCCTCTCTCTCTCTCTCTCTCTCTCTCTCTCTCTCTCTCTCTCTCTCACACACACACACACACACACACACACACACACACACACACACACACACACACACACACACACACACACACACACAAACACACACACACGCCCAACTGTGTCTTTCATGTAATCCGTAGCGGTACAATCTTTGTCACGTAGGCTTGTAGCCTACATGAATGGCATATTATGATAATATCATATCACATATCACAATCACATCGCCATGAATGGAATACGTTTGCATATTAATTTATTTACCCCATACCGAGCAGTGCGCGTTCAAGTTACACTAAAATAAAGCAGTCAGACTCGGGCAGGCTGCAGTGATTCCGTGCCGCCACGTTAATAAGAGATTGGAGCGTCGGGTTTATATCCTTAACCCAGCCAGGTTGTAGTCTTCATAACTCTCTATGACATAACTCCATACCATAGGACAAGCTACTGTAAGTTTGTACACCTCACTGTCCATGAAAAGATGTTCGGGAGTCCCGAAAATGCGCTCGCAGAAGCGCTCGTATATTTTGAAAATAGCAGATCTACAAGCTCACAACGCGTCGCGATGCGACCCGTTGTGAGCTTGCAGATCTGCTATTTTAAAATAGCCAATGCAGCCAGATCTGCAAGCTTAACCGAATGACTGTTAAAGCAGTTTGTTTAAATTACTTTATAAAATGTTATATTTTCACAGGGATTATTTATTAGTGTAGATATACATTTTGGAGTGGATTATGTGTCCAGATGCCTGTCAGACAGTCAGACAATGCTGCTCCGCAGGTCTAGAATGGAATAAACTGTCTCTCTACACTGTGATCTATCAATAAAAGCAAGAAATACCTGAAAAAATAGCTTTTAAAAAAATGTAATAATATCGCACAGGATTATCTTGAAATCCTCTCACATAATTCCTTCAGGATAAATGACCCTGTCCGGTGACATTTTTTGTTCTCTACAGTGGTTCTCAAACTTTTTCATGTCTAGGACCCCCACATTAACACATTAAGTGCCAGAGTTTTATTAAAACGGGGTACATCTAGTGCTGGCATTCTTACCATTTACGCTGATATGTTGCGTGCTGTAGAAGCCTCGACGAGGACGCGGATGTAAACAAAGGGTACGTGCACGACGGTGGAGGGTCCCGACTATCGCTTGGAACAATACTATTTCTAACGCGATCCGCCATTGCAAAGTGATCGCCCATCGAAAACGGCTCGTTTCCACCATATTAAAAAGAAAGAGATATGAAGCTTTTTCTCAAGGAGTTATAATGGGAGTGGACGAGAGGTCGTTTTTTTGGCATGGATCCACATCCGTCCTTTCCATTGTAGAGACTCCGTGGATGATCCCAAAGTTGTGTTAGTGAAAAAATATAAAAAACAAAAATTGGCTTAAACGGTTATAACCGTTTTTGGCACTCCACGCATGGCTTTTCAAAAACGGTCCGGACCGTTTTTGGCACACATGTAGGCCTATTTGGCCACCCATCAGAAAATATTTATTTTACAATTTTGTTTCAAGGTTTTTTGAAAATAGCCAATGTCAGTCTGCAGGGTTAAAGTAAACTGCGCCCTTTTCACCGTACTGCTGGGAACCGCACTGCTCTATTGCGCTTGTTATAATGTTGATAAAGGCCCCTGTGTGGGAAGAGCCTCTTTCTTTGGTGTTTCACCCAGGTGGGTGTGGGTATACATTTTACAGTATGATTGGAAAAGGAGTGCTCGTTTTCTTCGAGTTCGGGCGCGGCGGTGTTGACGCCTCGGAGGTACAGAGACCAAGGGGGACGATGATTTACGATTCTGTCTCTATCGGGACATAACTCGGACGGTGCTGAGTCGGCTGAAGGTGACTTCTCAACGTTCGGCACGGCGACTCGCTCGCCTAAGCTTGCTCAGCGGTGCGTTTCGTGGCCTCAAGTTCCCTTCAGACGGCGCGCCTCCGGCGGTGTCCGAAGAGCTGAAAAACGAGTGCACCTTTTTCAATCCGACTAGTTTTTGTACAGTATACGGTATGCCTATCCCTAACCTTAACATCACAGAAACTATGCCTAAACCTAACCGCAAAACCACGCCCACCTGGGCTAATCACCTGAAAAAGATGTTCTTTCCCCCTGTGTGTGTCAGGTCTGCTCATGTCGGCCATCACCGTCATCATCCTGGTCCTGTACTTTGCCGTGGACAACTTCGTGCTACAGAAGCGCCCGTGGATGCCGGAGTGCACGCCTGTCTACATGCAGTACTTTGTCAAGTTCTTCATCATCGGTGTGACTGTGCTGGTGGTGGCGGTGCCAGAGGGCCTGCCGCTGGCTGTCACCATCTCTCTGGCCTATTCTGTCAAGGTAAGGAAGGACAGGCACACACACACACACACACACACACACACACACAAACACACACACATGCACACACATACAGTAAGCACACAATCAGAAGGACAGGTGGACATGTCTTGGGTTTAGCACTAGTAAACATTCACTGTGGCGTGCACATGACGCTTTGAATATGAGGACTGCACACACATATGCACACAATGTAAAAGTACATAATATATTCAATAATAATAATACATACATGTGTATATATAATATGTACAAGTAAAATAGATGTTTATACACATACAGTATACTGTATATAACATGCACACAGCAATGTATGACCACTGTACATACTTTGATATTCTCTTTCTTGCCATGTTTGCTGCTATTCTTTATATTATTATTTCTTTGTTATTGCTTGTTATTTCTGCTACAATGTTGAGGAAACATTTTGTTTGTACTTTGTACAATAACATAATCTCAGAGTACAGTCCATTTGGACTCCGGGTGGTCCCCACACCCGACGTTTAGAACCAGTGACATACAGGTATACTTATTTATATACATTTCCGATATTGGCACTGAATACCAGACGGTGTGTAGGAAGCTGTATGTCTGTAAAGTGTTTTACCTTTTTCGCCAAATCGTATCCAAAAACTAAAGGTAGTCCCCTAAACCTAAAGATGTTTGAGGATTTTCCAGACGTTTTAGGGGTTGGAATTTTTTTTTTTAAATCGCTTATTTAGTCAGCCTGTGGCCATGTTTCCCATTCAACCCGGAAGAAAACCCTACGTCAGGTGCCAGTACTGCTCCCGGTTCGGCTACAATGGGAAACATGGCCACAGGCTGACTAAAGGTAATCCACGGACCCTTTGCCGGTGTTCTACCGCTGCCGGTAGCCAATACAGTAGGACCTCATCTCGGAGATGTATAGCGGAGGGAGAGGTTCGTAATGGGGCTAATCTGCCCTGTGCAATTTTTGTTTACAAAGCCTAAAAGGCAAACAGAAATGTCATTTGTATTCATATGTTCCAATATTCAATGTTCAAACAACACAATTATTTGTTTGAGAATAGGCTCTATGCACAGCAACAATATTGGAAAGACATTGGGCCTCTTCCTTACTTCCTTCACAGGTGTGACCAATGATACTAATTAAGGTTGTGTTCCATTCTGGTCAAACAGAGTCAGGGTGCTGATATTGTGCATGTTGGCTCACGGGAAAGACTCTGCTACACCAGTGGGTCTCAAAGTGTGGTCCAGGGAAAATAAACTTGTCCACCATAGCAACACAGGCTATGCACTTCCAGAACCAAGGAAAGCACCTGGCTGAAACATTTTAGGTTTTGTCCATCACAAGTCTTTCAGTTCTCTCCATCACAGCAACAACTGTGTGTAGGCAAGCCTGGCCCACACAGGCAATGCACATTCATTACCATAGAAAGCACCTGGCAGTGAGTGAAACACAAGAATAGCAGCACATAATTAAATCTAGCACCACACTGGCCCAGGAGCCCACAATAAGCCATTATATTTAAACAGTGTTTATCTTACCGTAGATGTTCTTCTTGGGTTTAAACTTTTTAGCTTGAGCTTGCTGCTTCCAATAAGGCCTTCTGCTTGAGAACGTAGCTGTAGAATTCCTTACAACTGTATTCAAAGTTGGTTTTGACTTGGATTTCACTCTTGATAAGCTCCACAGAGCAATGGTTCCCCTGGTCAGTGCTTTTGGGCACTGATTCTCTCCAGTGACAAGAAGTAGCACTTGATAGCTGCCCAGCTGTCATGTACAGCAGGCCACAGACTCAACCATCTTGTGGTACGTGTCTCTGTACAGCATGATACTCCCCTTCCACAAAGGCAAACACTGCTTTCAAAGCTTCTGTACGGTGTGCAGATACTGAAAAGTGACTGAATAATTTTGTTCTCTACAGAGTCAATGTCAATGTTCAACCTGTCTCCAGCATGCTTTGCACATGCAGTTGTGTATTATGTGGGCCATGCAGTTTGCCTTGATGATGCCTCTGTTGTCTGCCTTTAGCTTCTGGAACACTGAATTATTTCCACCATAGTTTACACTAGCATTAACGGCAGTGTATGCTGAAATCATGTCCAGTTGCAGGCCATTTTCTTCTAACTTGCTTGTAATCTGGCGGTGTATGGTAGCAGATGACTCATCACTATCCTTATAGAAGTCAAGTATCTTGCTTTTCAAACCCAGCTCTGGTGTCCAGTATCTCAGAGACAATGGGAAGAGTTTTGTTGTGCCATGATTAGAAGCATCTGAAGCCACTGAAAAGAATGGAGTGTGGGCTTTTTTGTCACTTGGGAGTTCTTGAACCACTGGTGTTTTAACTCTCTCAAACAACTCTCCACACAGGCAGGTGCAAGTACATCTGTAACTATGGATGCTGCTTTTGTATGGCCACAGGCCATTTTCTTTGCAATATCAGAGTCTGAAAACAACCACCACAGTGGTTACACAGTGGCTGTGTTACACTAAATGTAACAGAGCCAATTTCTTTCCAATATGGCCGCTGTGCATAGAGTCTTTTAATCATCAAGTGAAATTTCATAATCGTGACAACCCTAAGAATGAGCAAACAATTTTTTTTCCCTCAACAGAAAATGATGAAGGACAACAATTTGGTGCGCCACCTGGACGCGTGTGAAACCATGGGCAACGCCACGGCCATCTGCTCCGACAAGACGGGAACACTGACCACCAACCGCATGACGGTGGTGCAGATCTTCATAGGAGATGTCCACCACAAAGCAGTCCCTGACCCCAGCGCCCTGCCACCCAAATCACTGGACATAATGGTCAACTCCATCTCCATCAACAGCGCTTATACCACCAAGATACTGGTAAGATCCTAACTACCTGCCAGAGCCACTGTAGCTGTCCACTCATCACAGAGCTGGGTGATAGACTCCAAATGAATGTCACAATTATTTCAAACTTTTGCCTCGATTCACGATTAATTAATTAATTAATATGAAAAAGTGAAAATAGCAGATCTAATTGAATCTTGTCGATTTGTGGATATATTAAAAATAAATAAATAATATATAAAAACCTCTATTATTTGATCAACCTACATTCATTTTCGGTTAATTGCACAGCTCATCCTGTGTTTGTATTCAATAACTTTAAAATATGTTGCTTCCAGGGGTAGAACCACTCTGTAATGGCACAGTGCATCAAATATATTATTATATTATTTATAGTATCATTTCATATACCGGTACCATACAGTGGCGTCATCTCTCACAAATAGGTTTAGAGGCAGCTGTAGCTTAGTGGGTAGAGAGGCCATCTGGTAATCAGAAGGTCACCAGTCAAAGTGTCCCTGAGTGCTCATCATAACCATCTGAGCAGCCATCAGCTAGGTGAAGCTGAACACTTGATTTCCCCTGCGAGACTAATACGGTAATTAAAAGAAGAAAAAAAGTCCAGGACAGCACTCCCAATAATAATATTATTTAACATCGCACATTCAATATGAACTAATATTATTATGGGAAAGAAGTATTATCCTGGATTTAGTTTATTGTGTGTTTTTTGTAGGATTCAGCACACCGTGTTAAAGTTGCTATTTTACGAAGCAGCGCATATTTCTTTTCACATTATTCATAATCTCTCACATGAAATAGCATTGCTCTCATAATATGCTTTCCTCATTCTTATGTTAATGCTTTAAATGATCTCTTTTCTAACCCACTTTGCGGGTTTTAAGTCTGAAAGAAAGCCTCACCTATAAGACTGTATTAACCTGCGATGAACTCCTTAGTTCTCGTAGCTTTCCTGAAGCACAGACATTTTTGAAAGTTACCTACTTTTTGACACGAGGTACAGCAGGCAGACGGTGTCCTTGGCTGCTGCTTTTTACATTAATTGAGCATTCACTCCAGTCGCCACCTTGAGAACTGTTGTGTAATTGTGCCTTATCTGATATTCAGAGCATGGCAGACAGTAATTGAATCCAATCTGCTTGAGTGCCTGAGATGCTCTCTTGTTTACAGTGAATGCAACAAAATGAGATTTTCTCTAAGCCAATTAAACCTTTGTGCAATCAGAAATGCACACACAAAAGATAGATAGATAGATAGATAGATAGATAGATAGATAGATAGATAGATAGATAGATAGATAGATAGATAGATACTGTAAAGAGACAGACAAAGACTGACCGATTGATTGATTGATTGATTGATTGATTGATTGATTGATTGATTGATTGATTGATTGATTGATTGATTGATTGATTGATTGATTGATTGATTGATTGATCGATTGATCGATTGATTAGTAGACAGATGAAGGAAATAAATAAAGTTGTTCATCATTACAGGAAAATACTGCACGCGCGCACAGCCCACACACACACACACACACACACACACACACACACACACACACACACACACACACACACACACACACACACACACACACACACACACACACACACACACACACACACACACTCACACTCATACACCATCTGTGTGTCTGTCTGTCACTATAGTAATCCCATGTAGAGTCTATTCATTGATGGTTGATCAACTGATAAATGTCCTTCTGGAAGGTGCATAGGGAGTGATTGAAGCAGGCATGACATCTGTGGCAGCACCATGTCACAGTCTTCGCTTCCTTCTCCTCCAGGCAAGATCACAGTCTTAACCAATGGGCTGCCAAGATGGAGTGCCACGCTTTTGTGCACCTTGGTTCCTGTGACATGACCAGTGTTGCCTTGTCTGCTTATTATAAGCAAATTTGGGCTTGTATCTCTGTGAAGTCACTTGTAAATATTGGTAGTTGCGGGTTGCGGTTTGTTGGGCTTGTTTTTAAAGTATAGAACTTATTTGGGCTTGCTTCCAAATGTTGTTTAAACCAATGGCTTTTCATGTCAAAGAACCCCAAATTAATATGTATGTCACCAGGACCCCGATCTGAAAATATTTTGTACCAGGGACCCCCATACAAGATTTGTGTGTGTTAAAAATATTCCACACTTTTTTTTCCAGATTTGTTTTGAAAATTGCAGATCTACAAGCCCCCTAACGAGTCACATCGCTTTCAAATAGCCAATGTATATAGGTTTGAAGTTCTCATGTGGCCTAGTTGCTTCCTTTGGGCTTGTTCTTATAGACCTGGTTGCTTTTTTCTCTCGCAAAATCTGGCAACGCTGGAACAACCACAGGCCATCAGGGCACAGCTAATTTGCTAGCGTTGCCAGCAGTCTTGCATGCATCAAAAGCTTAATACACACAGAATAATTATGGTTCTTTAAAAGGCTATAATATAGCCTAACCTGGAACCATATTATGGTTCCTCAAAGAACCATCACCTACTAAAGAACCATTTTATTTAGTCAATGGTCATCATGGTGCGAGAGATAACCATTTTTTTTGTTGTCAAAGTTCATTGAGGAACCGGAAATCAATAAGGGTTTAAGTTGTTAAGGGTTCTTTATAGAACTATTCAAATAAATGTCTCTTTAAAGAACCACGGTTCTTTCTTTTGAACCAAAAATGGTTCTTCTATGGCATCGCTCTGAAGAACCAGTTCCGGTTCCAGTTGGCACCTTTATTTGTCTGTGTGTACATGCAGTATGCAGTATGCACTGTGCAGTAATGTCTATAATTAGGTTTACAGTTACACTTCTGACAGCACAGAAATATTCAATATGTTGCCTTATCTCATACTGACATGCACACACGTGCACGCACGCACACATGCACGTGCACTAGAGATGCGCGGATGGGTTTTTTTGTCACCCAAATCCGCGTTAACAAGTTCATTATCCATCCGCCATCCACCCGCGGTACTTATATCATCCTATTTATAGATCCGCACCAACCGCACCAAATAATTGTTATTTTCCTGATGTTAGTTTTCTTATAAACAGTGTTACTCACCACTGTCGCGATGCAGTGACTGTATACAATCCACAACCATGGTAACAACAAGCGAACGTCTTCATTAAGTTACTTTCGCTTTCAACCACTTTGTTGCCATGTCGGCTTTTTATAAGCGACTTTTAATATAATAAACTTTATTTATATAGCACCCTTCATGACATAAATGCAGCTCAAAGTGCTTTACAGAAAAAGAAAGAAAAAGTGAAAACAAAACACAGAGCAAAAACAATGCTCTGTGTTGCGACTTTTGGGCTTGTTTGGCACTTGTTTTGGGCTTGTTTTCATAGACCTGGCTACTTATTTCTCTCGCAACCTGGCAACACTGGCTGCCCGCAAAGCAACATGTCGTGAGCGGCTATTTTGTGCCTGGTGTAAAATGACGTAATATTAAAATACTACAAACGCACACACGGTGAAATGTAGTGCTTTTTAAAAGCTATTATAGGCCTATAGATTGATATCATTAATTTAATTCCCGCATTATTTCACCCGCGGTTTATCCAATATGAATTAATAATTATATTTGATTGACCCAAATCCACCCAAACTGCGGTTAACTGCGGCAACCGCGGCTAAAACCGCGATCCGCGCATCTCTAACGTGCACTGATCACACACACAATCTAAAATATGTGGTAGGTGTGAACGGGAAGAAAATCTCCCCCTACGAACAATGACTTCATTGACATCATTTCAGTTGAGATCTACACATGTCCTTTTAAATAGCTTTGGAGTTATTTTTAAAGATCAGCAGTTGCAAGCATTTGCATTCTTTGTTTTATAGACGTACTAACATAACATACCTCAAACCACTCCAGAGAGCAACATTTAAAAAACAGCAACTTCTTCTTCTATTTCCCTCCCCCCTTTTTTTCGAGACTGATTCGCTCCGTTGAGCAGCCTTTTTTTTCCACTTCGCTTGTCAGTCTGGTCGTCAGGGCCGGATACAGAAATTATTAACTGGGGGGGCATTAATAAATGCTGGGGGGGCGGCTTCCTCGGCGCCGCGCGCAGCGCGGCGGCAAAAATTTTTTTTGGGGGGCCCAAAACCATTTGGGGGGTTTTCGGGGGCCCCAAACGGTTCTGCTTCATTTTTCTGTGTGTGGGTTTTGCGAGCAGTCGGCCCGTCACAGTCCCCCCACCCCCCCGCTTCGGAGAGACACTAAGCGGTGCGTGTTCAGGTGGGTCTAAAATGCTGCCCACGGTGCCCACTTACAGTCTATGGTGCCCACCCAATCAAAATAAATAAATGTTACATAAATATTTTATGATAAAAAAAAAATTGGCAAAAAAATAAAAAAATCTTTTTTTTTTTTTTTTTTTTTTTTTACCCAAATTTTGATTGGGTGGGCAGGATGCACGTTTGGGTGGGCACTGCCCACCCCTGCCCCCCCCTAGAACCGGCCCTGCTGGTCGTCTCCAGAACTCGCTCCGTTTACGAACGTCACCTCTTACGTAGGCATGCCATTGCTGATTGGATAGTGCTCAACGAATCACAGTAAGAAGGGAAGTGGCTTGAATTTGACATTGGAAGGCTCTGATTCACCCCGCCCACAGACCATTACATTGGAAGGCTCTGGTCCTGCCCCTTCCACAGACCAATAAGAGTCCGCGGCGCCTGGGCGTCCGTGACCACTCCCTTTCACATAGCAAGACGGCCAGACTGACAAGTGAAGTGAAGAAGAAAAAAAAAGTCAGCGGAACGGAACGAATCAGTCTGGGTTCCAGGCTACTTCTACTGGGACATCAAAGTTCAAATCTTGTGGGTTGATTACACTTGCCTTTCCCCAGAGCGTTTCCCTGTCCAGCCTGAACTTCCTGATAGTGCTACAGTATTGCAGAGCGTCTCCCTGGAAGGATGCTGCTCTCCATTACGTCAGACCATTGTGCCCTCAGAGCTGCTGAGCTAGACAGGAAAGAAAGCCCCTTCAGACCACAGCTTAGACTTCTGCTGGAGGATTAAATCTTCACTGTCGGGCAGAAACCTTGTATCTCCATATTTCAACTTTTTATGTATTTTTCATAAATTGATGCCCTAGTTCATCATACAAGTGTGTTGCACATAAGTAGTGAAAATAGCAGATCTACAAGCTCACAATGCGACGCTTTGTGAGCTTGTAGATCGGCTATTTTCACTATTTTAGAAATGTTAAAATAATAATAAAAAAGGAACGGTTTTGGACATACAAGCCTTACACCTGACAGCAACGAAATGGCAAATTTGAGACTTTTTAAAATCTCTTCATTCATAAGAGAAGTTACTGTGTGTTATAAACTACAGTATATGAGAAAATGAGAAAAAATAACAGCTATACTTTTACCCTATGTGCACCTTCAGCACCATGGACAGCTCAATGTAGAAGCTATCCAAACCAACCCCTTAATTCATAACTACTACACAATTAATGGACTGAAACAATTATATTTTTTAGAAGAAAGGAGAGTCTACCGTCACGCCTCAGCCAAATGTAGGCAAGCCTGGTGCATCACAGGAGTAGGACTCACAGCATATGTAGAGAAGACACTGGTGCAGCGCGGACAGATGAAGCCTGTTTTATTAAGGTGCAAAGTACAAAAAAGTATTGACTGACGTTTCGATGCTACTGCATCTTCCTCAGAGTCATGGCTTCAACTGTCCGAGCTTTGCTCCAGTGTCTTCCCTACATAAATGATATGTTTTACTTTAGAATGAGGAGAACTCTGCTATTTTACAATTGAATTGAAACCTTGAATGGATATTGTTTTTAACAATAAAATGTAATGTTGTCCAATCTGTATGGTAGAGTATGTTAATACAATATAACTTTTACAATTGGGGTAGGCTCGCATAGCCAGACCTTTCACAACTCCGCCCACTCCGCTTGAGAAGGGCAGAAAGTAGGCGGAGCTGTGGAGCGGCTGGCTATGCAAGACTACAATTGGGGTGGTTGTATTTTGTCTCCCTGCTCTTCTATTGAGACATTTAGATCGTGTCAATGGTCATGTCTCACCTAGACACAGGATCTAACCACACGTTTTTTTTTTAATATATATTTTTTGCCTTGTTCTGCCTTTATTGATAGTAGGCTGATCTGACACCAGTTTTGACATGATGGTCAAGATTCAGATTTATCCCCTGACCAAGCAGGCAGGCTCTATTAGCTCAATGGTAAACATTTCAGCACTTGCGCAGGAAACCAGGTTCAAATCCGGGGTAAATCATGCTTTGAGACATTCTAAACGCTAGTTGTTTTTCTTTTTATTTCTGCACTGTTGGCCTGGTTGGATCTTTCAACTGTAAATAATTGCTCATAGAGATTATTTTATTTATTATTTAAAGTAATGTATTATTTAGAATACCAGCTCAGTGGCGTTGTGGTTAGGCTATCTGTACTCACATCGGGAGGTCAGCGTTCAATCCTCGGTCAGCGTTCAATCCTCGGTCAGCGTTCAATCCTCGGTCAAGTCTTACCAAAGACTATAGAAATGGTACCCAATGCCTCCCTGCTTGGCATTCAGCATAAAGCGTTGGATTGAGGGTATTTATCTAACCTTTAGTCCCTGTGACACACTAGCATCATGTCCAGGGGGTGTACGTGTACATCAAGCTGCCTCATGCTATGGAAACAGGAGATATGATCCTAAGCTATGAACCACATGGCCACTTTTACCCAACAAATGAATAATGGTGGATTGACTCCACCTAAATTCAATTTGATTCATACAATTATGAAAAAAATATAAAAACGTGTATTTATGTGAGTTCTGATAGGGGGGTAAAATTGTAACATTTAGTTCAACACGTCCCGAATAATTCTATTGTGTACCTTCATCAGTCTGAAAAATTAGAACACTAACAGCTGCTCTCCTTTTTCCTTTTAGAATAAGAATTGTAATTAAATGTAACAATGGGGCTTTTGTGCTCACTAATCTCTGGCCAGATCCCCATTCCAGAGTCCATTGCATTTGAATAGCTGCAGCTCAAGGTGAGAAATAACTCCTTTTGTTTTCTGCTACAGGCAGGCAAATCTCCATTGTAACGCCTCGCTTCCTGCCGCCTTCTTTCATGGAAATTAAGAAGAAATGTGATGCTTTCGTTGAACTTGATCTTGCGGTTAATTAATTTCTATTTAGACTTGACGTGACAGACGGAGCAATTAATTCATTTTGTGACGTTACTGTATGATTGTAAGAAAGACGGACTTTACGCGATCAGTTGAAGTGATGAGATCATTGACAGTGATAGTCCTGACTTGATATACATGCAAATCCTTTCATATTTACATGCTGATTTCAGCTCTGAATATTATATCCATGACCGGTAAAGCATCAGTGTCATTTTAAGATTTATTTGGCTATTCAAAAATAGCAGATCTACAAGCTCAAAATGTTTCAAAAATAGCCAAAGAAATCTAAAATGACACAGATGCGTTCCCGGATTCCCGGTTTAAGTGAGTGTTGGACAAGAAGATTCTGAATCTGTGTTTAACCCTGTATTCTGTTTGTAGTTGACCAGAGTCCCCCAGGGGTCCATACTAGGCCCCCTCCTCTTTTCCCTCTACACCAAATATCTCCCCACAACGCATCGTAACGTGGCACGTTGGCATCGGACCCGAAACATCTGTCATCAGTCGGGCTCCAGTAGACAGCAAAGCATTCGGTGAACAATATTCACCCAGCACAGACCTCCTCTCAACCCCAATCCCTCAGAGCCCCTCCAGTGCTACAGAGTGCTGGCTGGTGTAGTCTTATATAAGAGTCCCGTCCTGTGGGATGCCAGGATGGCTGCTGTAGTGTATGATGGCCATCACACAAAGGGACAAAGGCAGGCTTTGATATCCATATCAGTATCCCCCCCTGCTGCCTCTCTGGCTCCATAATACACTGGCTGCTATAGCTGTGCTGCTTCTGTCTGCATGTACAGATGCTATAGAAGTGGTGTGCAAGTCTCAAGGGGAGAAAGAACAAAATGTACCCCATTCACATTCTTATACACAGTGTGAACACACAGACGCACACGCGTGTGCGCTCGCACACACACACACACACACACACACACACACACACACACACACACACACACACACACACACACACACACACACACACACACACACACACACACACACACACACACACACACACACACACACACACACACACACACACAAACATAAAAATTGGACGTGTATGCGCAGAGTGCATGTGCACAGTATGATGTTGTGGTTCCTACTGTACATATCATTGCTGTCTGGCGGTGTATCTATAACTTTTTTTTTTAAATCCCCCTGTAAATTAATGCCCTACTTCATCATACAAGAGTGGTGAAAATAGCAACCTACAAGCTTGTAGATAGGCTATTTTCACTATTTACAAATATAAAAAAATATATATAATAAAAAAGAAAGGAATGGTTTTAGACATACAAGGTTTCACAGTGACAGAGACGATATGCATTATATAGTATAATTATACACAGTTCCAGTGCCAGACTACGATCAGCAGGGGGTCATACATTTTTCATGGCGGAAACATCCCTAGATGGGCTCTAATACAATATGTCACATAGCCCATAAAACGCAATCATGCACCGCAAAACAATTATGTGAAATTACAAACAATAAGTAAAATTAAACAATCAAAGCCTTAGCTGACAAGTCCAGGCACCAAGCACTTATTATGCCTATTAGTACTTACTTCAAACTTAAACACATAATCCTAAAGAAATGTGTCATCCATACAGAAAAGACACAGAGATGGCATCGCATTAATGTAAATTGTCGCCACCTCCATTGTGGGAGGAACAGTAAGAAGAGGAAAAGGTCCTTAGCACTCATCCAAATTTACAGCACAGTTCAACCCTGACACAACAACAATAATTAGGCTAATGCATTTTGCCAGTGCATAATTATCAACTAAAATACAATATGCCTATATGTATGTTTTATTTATTCAGTTCAGTCACCATCATTAGCCTAGAGCTGAAGGCGGTGGTTGTGACCTGCATGAAACGTCCAGAGAACGTGTCCTTCCTTTTGGCACATTATGCTCTGAACCTCTGTCTCTCCCCAGAACGGCATTAAAGCAAATCAGACTCTGCACTAATTGTATGCGCATTAGTCTGTTTTTTAACCTATGAATTCATTTGGAAATGTATATATAACTAGACCGGTGCTCATTGGGCACTGGCCTACTCAGGAACAGTGTAAGGGATGCGCACGGCGAGTTTGTAGTCGGACGGTCCCATACTGTATTTGGGCGTGCACATATATGGGCATAGCGGTCGGAACGGCGGTTCTGGACAACCGGATCCCCACACACACTGGACATGTATGCAAAGAGTGCATGTGTATGTTGTTGTGGTTATAAACAAACACATACTCACAGTTATACGCCTATAATGCATATATATATACATACATCCACACACACACACACACACACACACACACACACACACACACACACACACACACACACACACACACACACACACACACACACACACACACACACACACAAACAAACAAACAAACAAACAAACAAACAAACAAACAAACAAACAAACAAACAAACAAACAAACAAACAAACAAACAAACAAACAAACAAACAAACAAACACACGTGCGCATGCACGCACACGAGTTCCACAGTATATGTGATAAGTTGATAGTGTATTCTAGAAGCAAAAACACATGCAGGGATTCACCCACGTACTGTACACGTATGCATGCACCCATACACACACACACACACGCACACATGCACACGCACACGCACACGCACACGCACACGCACACGCACACGCACACGCACACGCACACTGACACACACACACACACACACACACTCACACACACACACACATACACTAGGGCATTCACAATTAATGATTTTTACTAGTCGACTCATTTGACCAAGTAGTAGTCGACTAGTCGACTAGTCGAAATTTACATGAAAAAAAAAGTACATTTTTTTTTTATTTATTTATTTTTTGGGGGGGGGCTATTGTTTTAATGCCATCCTACTACTATATTACTATTATTATTATCCTCCTGCCCTTATTTTTATGGCGTTTTAAGGGAAGCGCTTCTGGCACAGCAGTACAGCACCACAGCAGCGTCTCCAAGGATCCCCATTGCCCAATAATAGGCTTTTATTGGGCATACTTTTGACCCCCTTTTGATAAAAAATAAAGTCAGGAGGATTATAATAATAGTAAGATGGGCCATTACTATGGCATTAAAAAAAAAAAAAAAAAAACCTTTTCCAACTATTCGACTAGTACCAACAGAGTCGACTAGTGGTTATACTAGTCGACTAGTCGACTAGTTGGTGAAAGCCCTAACACACACACACACACACACACACACACACACACACACACACACACACACACACACACAAAAACACAGTTATACAGGTTTTTTTTTGTTGATTGATACTTTATTAGTCAGAAATGTAAGCAGCACGTGGTACAGTAAGCCATTAAGGCTAAAAGGATAACACAACAAAGTCCTGGGGACTTGTTTGATTGTTTACTTACTTCCACAGTAGAAGTGATATGTTGACAATTGACATATTACATAATATGCAGAGATTCACCCACGCACACGTATGTATGCATGCATGGATGGATGAACGCACACACACACACACACACACACACACACACACACACACACACACACACACACACACACACACACACACACACACACACACACACACACACACACACACACACACACACACACACACACACACACACACACACACAGCACAACACGTGCCCATTGAACGCCATTCTCACTCTCTGCCATAGCCATACTGACACCGAGGGTGATGGTGTGTGGATCACATGCTTGTACGTGCGCTCTCAGCACCACTCAGTCCCATGTTGCCTCCACCACCTGCTCAGGTCATCACCCCTGTCAGGCACACACACACACACACACACACACACACACACACACACACACACACACACACACACACACACACACACACACACACACACACACACACACACACACACACACATACACACGCTGTATACACAAACATACCTGCACAGAAACATGTGGGTGGTTGACTTGTAGAACTAAAGGAGGTATATGAAGAATCAGATCAATTTGTGGTGATCTACTGTACATTGCATAAAGATATCAGCGCAGAGGCAATGGAAAATGCCACTGAGTGGCTTTTCATTTGTAATGATAATGAGCTGTGTTCTGTAGACTGTTTCTGGACCACTTCATCCATTTTCAATCTCATATAATTGGTCCTCAATGATGCTCATGATAATATGGCACCATTTTTGTCTACGTGGTCTGTGTCTCAGAGGAGGGCTGTGGACAGTTCAGCCACCCGCCTGCAGTGACATCATCTGTAGGCAGGTTTGGTCATTTCAAACAAGATTAACATTTTTTAATTTGACTTTTTATTAAAGCGAGAACAATGGCTTCTATTATAGCATGCTAACTTTCCTGGAAGAGAAAGCCTGCAGATTATGTTAGCTTGGATTCCCTATCAATGGTGTCACTGGTAGGTCCAGAGCCCTCCTATGAGACACAAACCGAATAGATTTTTTAAATTTATTTTTTTAACATATTATCATCATTAGCATTAGATTAGTGAGGACCAATTATATACAATTATATTATATTATATTATTATATTATATTGTATATATGTAAGGATAGGTTGAAAATTGCTTCTGTGTTTTGGTCATAGATGCTGGGTGCACAAATTCAACTTAAAGTAATACTAGGTAACTTTAAAGTAATACTAGATAACTTTAAAAAGTTAAATTGTATATATTTTGTGAGTGGCAAATGTTTCACAACACCCACTCCATGAATTTCACCCCCGAAAGCCTTTTATAAACATATTTTCTATTGAAAGTTGACAGGGATCGTGTTTCCCGCGAAAATGACGTCATCCAGGCCGGAAAACAGAAACGGAAATGCACCGGTTTCCTGTTTGGCCAGGAACTACCACACCGGTTTCCTGTTTGGCCAGGAACTACCGCGCTAATAACAACAAGGAATCTCACGCTGTTTTTAAGACATTATAGGATTTGAAGATGGGAAAACAACAGCAAAAGAAAACACAGCTCACGGTAACTAATGCTCCACTGGCTAAGAGAAACGATCCGTAGATAGTATAAAACGATTAAAAGAACGCTTTTTGAAACGCTTCCGTCTTCCGGTGAAAACACATGGAATTCTGAGTAATGCAGGAATAAACGAAAGACCTGCACTGACGGTAATGACCAGCAGAGGTTGCTAATTTTTTTTATTTGTGGACCTGCCTTGTATTACTTTAACTCAACTTTATTGTCACATCACAGGTTTAAAAAGTAGGTGAAATTCTTCGTTATACAGTACAAGCTCTATCATTGCAGTCTCAAGAAAGGTGCAGGGCAAGAAATGAAACTGAAAGAACAGGTTAGATGTCAATACGGTCTGTCTGAAATACCAGGATCTGTGCCTGCATGTGTGCGTGTGTGCTCTTTTTGCAGTTTTCTGATCTGGTGTAGAGCTAACCTCTCAAGACAGATTCTGCAACAGCAGAATCTGTCAGCACTACTGCCTTAAACATGTAATGTTGTTGTTAGTAGGAATAAACACAGAATCACTTGGAAGGAAGTTTGACTGAAAGGGGGTAGAGCCAAACCAGAGTTCCTGTTTAACACAAAAAAGAGGTCGTACTCCCAGAGGCAAAAACAAACTTTTTTTAACGAATGGGTTCCCAGATGGTTGTAGAGCAGAAATAACTTTGCGTCAACAGGCGAGCAGAAAAAGAGCAGAAACCAAGAGCTCTTGTACTCCTCCAAAATGATTGTTTGGTGTATCCTTTTATTCCAACTTGTAGCGAGTGACTGGCAAATCTAGACTACTGGATTCAGCATTTATGTGGTTAACAAAAACAAAGCGGCACCAACCGAATATATACCCGGACGCAGCTTTGTAGAATTCTAGAGTAGGTGGCTTTGTGGCCGACGTGACGTGACGTTACCACAGAGCAAAGTCTACGGTGGAGAGCCAAATGGTGAAGATGACAGGGAAATACAGTATAGGTAAATAGAGGGGAGAGGATCAAAGAGAACCGAAGGGGTTAAAAAGGAGACAGAGTGATGAGCAATGGAGAGAAGACACCACACTCGCGTGACAAGTGGCCTCATCATTTGATAACCGGAAGACTGACAGCCAGCCTCCAGGCTGAAGCCCGGTCATTACTGTCCCTCAGCAAGCCTCCCAGGCTGCCACAGTCATGTTGAGCTGTAGGACATCACGCATCACTCCTACATGCAGAGACGTTGGGGAGAGGGAAGACGAGGACAAGCCTGGATGATCCAATAGTGAGAAAGAGAAAGGGGGAGGGGGGTGTTCGATAGAAGAGAGGGTGACACAAGGAGGGAGGTGATTCGAAGAGCGTGAGGGATCAGAGATGCAACTAGAGGGAAGAAGGGAGAGGAAAGCACCGCTCACAACGAGCACCATAAGTGTACCGATAACTATAAAAATGTCGTCTTAAAGTGGATGGTAGAGTCCGCACCACAGCTATAACGTCAGCGATGGTGGTGAACAGTATCGCTTGGATCACTTTCAGAACTATTTTATGAACAATACAAACGTTGACAGCCATTCAAAATCCATCAGGACATCTGGGATGCAATCGGTCTCACTCGCCCTCGGAAAGTTTAGTTAGTAACAGAGTTGAAGAGGCGATTATGAGTAGCATAATAGCATTACCTCAGGTACAACTATCCTGCCTCATTATAATTAATAATCAGAGTCAGGGGGTGGACGGTGGCGCAGTCGGTAGCGCTGTCCCCTCACAGCTAGAAGGTCCTGGGTTCGATTCCCGCCGGGGACGCTGTGGGTGCTGGGGGCGTGTTCTCTCCTCCACGTCATCAGTGCCCATACCCTAGGTGGGGTTGGCGAAAGGGGCTTTCTGTGTGGAGTTTGCATGTTCTCCCGTGTCTCCTATGGTAGGTACCCTCACAAAAACATGCAGCAATCCTGGTTTCTAGACTGCCTCCCCCTGGTCAGCGGGCGCCTGATGGAGGGGAAGGGAACTGGTTGGAATAGCGTGTTCCTTCCACGCGCTACGTCCAACCGGGGAAACTCCCCTTTGTCAGGTGAAAAGAAGCGGCCTGCTCACTCCTCATGCATTGAAGGAGGCATGAGCTTCAGCTTGGGCTCTCCCTAGGCTGGCAGAGGGAGAGTAGCGCCCAGGATTACATAGGCAATTGGCACTGGGTGAAAAAATATGGGTTACAAAATCGTGGGATAAAAATGTTAAAGATTATTTAGTCAGATTATTCATATATCCTATTCTATTGCATGTGTCTTTCAGCGCCACTGAAACGGAAATCTCCCTCTCTCTATCTGGCTCTCTCTCTCCCTCTGTGTGGGCTCTGACACAGGCTCACACAGCGTGTTTGGTGCTACTGTTTACAGAACGTATCTTTCATCAGTGTGGATGCTCACATTGTTATCGCTATCGCTATTGTGCTTGGTGTGAACGGCCCTTGAGACGTAATTTTTTCCCGCCGTCACGCGGCGGCAGCGCAGATTTCCCCCCTCCCTGATTTATAAGCTGATAACGCGCCACATCCGCGAAGCGTTGTGAGCTTATCGATCGGCTATTTTTGGTCCGTGACACCATCATAAGACATAGAATAAATCGGGGCTTAAAAGACAAGGAGAAGAAGTAATAACAAACAGGAAGGCAGGGCGGCTTATGTGAGGAGAACATGAGACGGGGGTCATGAATGTGCAAATTAAATGGAGAGCGGGGGATTGGAGGGGATTGAAGATGCGGGGATCGAAGTGAGGAGGGAGGATTAAAAGGATCGAGGGCCCCCAGGTGGAAACAGGAAGTTAGGGTGCCAGATGCCCCGTGGCATATGTCCTTGCCTGTGGGATCACCCAAGGACCAAGGGAGAGGGCAGCTGGTCCTTAGTCATGTCCAGGCCAAGACACGCCCAGCCTGAGTGCTGCCGGTGCCAGCTCAGGGCATCCCATGCCAGCTACCATCCTACCATGCGTAGAGACCCACGTCATCATTGTAGAGGATTTACTATTACTCATTACTCAATACGTCAGTACTCAGGTTTTTCACTTAAATAAATACCACCAAATACCACAATAACGCAATGTAGAAATACTCTTGTTACAAATACAAGGCTTGTGTTCAAGTATTGGTATCAAAATAAACTTTAAGTACCAATGTAAAAGTATTCAAATTTGTCAAAATATGTCCAAAGTTTTTTGAAAATAGCACATCTACAAGCTCACAACGCGTTGCATTACGACGCGTTGTGAGCTTGTAGATTGGCTATTTTCAAATAGCCAAATTAAATTAGGCATAAGTTGTTAATTTGTTTTACGTTATCTAAATCTACAAAGCAACTAGTTACTAAAGTTTTCAAACAATTGCAGTGGACAATATTACAGCATATATTTGCCTCAGTCAGAGATGTAGTGGTGTAGAAGTATAAAGTATCAACAAATGGAAATACCCAAGTAAAGTAAAAGCACCTCGTAATTGTAGCTAAGTACAGTATTTGAGTAAATGTACTTAGTTACTTTGCACCACTGGAGCCCAGGGTTATCTCAGAGAGCTAACTGCAGTTGTTTTGACACCAATCTGGTTATTGCTCATCTCTTCCTGTCCTTTTCAGTCCTGCTGCTTGTCTCGTCCAATCTCTGTCTTTTGTCTCTCTGTCCGTGTCAGCCAGCCTCCGTCCTTCATACTTCTAATATCAAAGTAAAAAACAGAAACATCAACATTTCTTTCAATTGGAGCTGATTGCCATCAGGGTTATTATAGTTTGGAAATGTTCATTTGTTTATAATTTTGTATTTTATTTTGACTTAATGTTTTCAGTTTCAAGTAGTTTTATTTAGTTTTTAAAGCAGGTTTGTTAGTTTAGTTTCGTTTTTTGTGATAAGACTTAGTTTTAACTCAAGAAAAATAGCGAAATAGACGAAGGACATTCTCTCTATGATTTTATATGAAAATGAAAATGTATGCTGTATTTCATACATCATCGTCTGACAGTGTCAAGGAAAAGCTCACAACCTGTTGCAACATGACGCATTGTGAGATTGTAGATATTATGCTTTTCACTCTTTTTGAAATGTTTTTCAAATGTGCCTATAATGAAATGCCCTATGGATGTCAGGTTGAAGGTGGGTGTCTGTGGGTTTTATAAATATTTAACCAATGAAAAGACAATAACAATAATAGCTACATTGAATCCATTCGGACACAGGTGCTTGTTTCCATTTCCTGAAAAGTAACAGTTCTGGATGTCAAGGTCTCCAGCCGACAGTGACAATATTTTTCTTTGCAGGCATCTGAACAGACTCTATTTCTCCACTCTTATCGGCCCATCACCCACATGTATTTTCTTTATGTTTATCCGATACAGTATGCAGCAGGTTCTCCCAAACGCTTCCCAAACAACACAGATGAGACCAATAGCATCATTACTCATTAATCAACGACAGGCAAGGTCTCCATAATGTAATCTTTGCTCATTAGGAAAAGGGATTAATTATATAATTTTTTACTCAAATACAGTATGAAGTATTCATGGTCCTGTTTGTCTGTGGCAGTGAGACACGCAGCTGAACATTAACCAGATGTGTCCAATTACCAGGAGAACAAGGCATGGTGGCACCCTGATTGGCCTTTTAATGATTCATGAGATTTCACATTACTCTCTGCTGTGTTCTCAACCTCTCGAATACCGGATCACATTGGCTCCATCTTAAGGTACTGTGAAGCAGTGGTTCTAGGACCCCCAAATTGATGTATTTTGGTTGGTTGCAGGCCCCCATCTGAAAAGATTTAGTGCCAGGGACCCCATAAGTGAAGATTTGCGTTGTTAACATTTTTCAAAATCATTCAAGATTTCACAATTATTTCAACATTATTGGTGTAAATAAGAGATTATAATATAATAATAGATTATATTTTTTTGGACACATCACTACGTCTCTCTCTCTCTCTCTCTCTCTCGCTCTCGCTCTCTCTCTCTCTCTCTCTCTCTCTCTCTCTCTCTCTCTCTCTCTCTCTCTCTCTCTCTCTCTCTCTCTCTCTCCCCCTGTGTTGCGGGTCTTGGGTATGCACGCGTATGTCATAATTAACGCTCGCCATGTGTGTGTGTGTACACATTGTGCTGGTCACTCTGTGTGTGTGTGTGTCTGCCTGACAAATTGTAACACTGCTGCACAAAAAGAAGGACAGACCTTTTAACTCTGAACTAAAAATATAGTCAACGACATCACCATCCGTACGCACAGACCAGTATGTTTAGCCGATAGAAGCACTTCCATATGAACAGACCTCACGGGCCACACTGTGGGTCTGCGGTATTGTTCTCACAAATATATTAAATAGCATAGTTGACGGCAGTGCTGGCGCCAGACCTTGATCAGCAGGGTATAGTATATATTTTTCATGGGAGGCACTTTATTTTTAAACACCACTAGATAGGCTATATAACAAATGCTCTTGTATGGCATGAAGCCCATAAACACAATAATGCGCCAAAAACATGATGTAAAATAATGCACGGACTACAAACAATAAGTCAAATGAAACACAATTACATTAGGCTATCAATCAGAGCACTAGCAGACAAGTTGAGGCGCAAAACACTTATGCCTACAGTATTATTAGACTTACTTCAAATTTAAACACATAATCATAAGGAATCTTGTCGTCCATACAGAAAGCTGACAAACACAGTTCAGTCAGGACAACTCATGAATGGATACAATTCTATTATATAACATATATTCTATATTCTATTACATAAAAGTAGATCCAAAACGACAGGTGGTAGCTGGGGTGGTGGAGCGTGAGCAGCAAATTTTAGTAGCAGCACAGACAGCATTAGGCAGCAGCAAAAGGCAAGCAAGGAATGAGCAATGCAACTTCCCGATTTAAATAGGGTGCTCTATTATGAAGAGAGTATGCGATTGAGAATAGAACATGGAGCTGAGAAAGACCAATGGTTGGCCAGCAGCAACTGCACTGAGTTCCCTGACAGAACTTGCTCTGCGCATGTACCATGCACTACGCTCATTGATTTCATCGCATTACTGTTATTTATTGCCACCTCCACGAAAAGGAAAAGAGGGAAAGGGAGAAAGAAACTGCGTCTCCACAGCGGAAGTGATTGACAATTTCAGTACCATGGACAGTTCAAATCCGACTCTGCCCTAAATGTATGCCTGCATTATCCTGTATTTTTAACCTAAGAATTAATTTGGGAATGTACGTATTTGTATTTATGAATGTATGAATATTTATTAATAACACATATAAAAATGTTGTAATGCTGTACTGGTCAATCTGGATTGGGAGGCACAAAGTCCAGTCTGGGGGGCCTATGCCCCCCCCATGGTGCCAGTACTGGTTGACGTGACACACTCGCACGCACGCACGCACGCACGCACGCACGCACGCACGCACGCACGCACGCACGCACGCACGCACGCACGCACGCACGCACGCACGCACGCACGCACACACACACACACACACACACACACACACACACACACACACACACACACACACACACACACACACACACACACACACAGACATGCCCATCCCGTAACAAATATACCTATACCACATCCAGATAATGGTCTAGTGTGCTGCCTGCAATGTGTTACATTGAGGGAAATAACAGATAGTGTAGATATCTAGGGCCAGCAGCTCAGTATTTTATCTTTATCTTTATTGTCTCCGCCAGGCCGAAAGGCATGGCGAGAGAGTATGTTTTGCCCCCTGTCCGTCCGTCCGTGTGTGTGTGTGTGTCCGTCCGTGTGTCCGTCCGTGTGTCCGTCATTCTGTCATTTTGTGTACAGCTAATCTCCGGAACCGTTGGCTTGATCGCAACGAAACTGTGCACACACACTCCCTGGATGCCAGAGCAGAACCTCTGCCCCAGATTTTTCAAATTAGCCTTTTATAGCGCCACCAGGAGGCCGCTTTTTGCAAAACACACTTCTTGACAGTACTCCTACAGATTTTATTCAAACATCACGCAAATCAGTACACAGTATCTCTATAGTCATGTGATCAACACGGATCTGTCCAATTTTCCATATTTCATCCTGATTGGCTAAGGTTGGCTTCCAAAGTTTGCAGGATTGCTCCGTTTTCAACAAAATGCCTCAAATCATGAACGCAGCTTGCGATTTCCGTGAGATTTCACACACACATTCCCACTAGGCCGAGGAAGAAATGCCACTTGAAAATGTTCAAATCAGCCTCATGGTGGCGCTATAAATGGACGATTTATGTTTTTAACTATAACTGCACCGATCTGCATGAAACTTTGCACGCACACTCCTTAGAGGCCAAGGAAAAACAACTGACCTGCATTTTTCACATTTGCCTTTCATAGCGCCACCAGGAGGCCGACTTATGTAAAACACATTCTTTGATATTAAGCCTTCAGAATTTATCCAAATTTCACGCACATCGGTACACTTGATCTCTATAGTCATGTGATCACGATGATGTGATCACGATGGATCTTTTAAAAATTTCATATTCCATCCTGATTGGCTAACATTGACATCTAAAGTTTGCAGGAGTGGCCCGTTTTGAACAAAATGCCACAAATCATGAATGCAGCGTCCGATTGCGACACTTTGCACGCACATTCGCACTACATTGAAGAACAAATGCCACCCTTTTAACATTGCCCTATTATAGCGCCACCATGAGGCCAATTTTGCAACACTTTTCTTTTTTATATTACTCCTACAAATTCAAACATCATGCAAATCGGTACACATATAGTCAAGTGATCAAGATGGTTCCATCCAATTTTTCATATTCCATCCTGATTGGCTAATTCCGAACATTGCTGCCCCACAATAACCTACCTGACCTGGCGGAGACCTGTGCTCCGAGGAGCACTTTTTCTAGTTCTCATTTATCTTGGTTTGGTTCTATACTTACTCTTACCTGTACCTCCGCTGCGTTTCATTATCACTGTTGTTGCAGATATAACACCTGAATTTCATCAATTTCATCTAAATGCTTTGGCATTTAAGCTTCCGTATAAGCATCTCATTAACATCCTTCATCCTAAGCTTGTGTGGATAATGGGCCCCACTTGTGGATGAGTGCTACAGTAACAGTGCCAGGAAGACATTAATTTGATTAACTGCATTGCTAAAACAGAAACTTGCTGACTGAAGGGAAAAAAAGCAACAGATTGAAAATCTTAACGTTAGAAATGCCAAACGTTCCCCTTCAATCTAATCTAGGTAGGAAGCTTGCTCAGAAGAATATCAATCCTGTTGTCAAGCAATTTTACAATATTCACACCACTTCTATTTTGCACATTATGTCATGCTCGTGGAGTGAGAAACCACACCCTGCTTTGGCTTTGTGTGAATAATTACAGCACAGCAAACCCCAGGTATTGGGGAACTGAATATACAGTAGATAATAACTTCTTCTATAATCAAATAGTGCTATCTACTCATGTAGTGTATAAGGAAAGGCATACACATTAGTTTTGATTTCTTCACTGATTTAATGACTTTAAGCCACCCTTCATGAAAACATGCATTCCCCAAAACTCTCTACGTCGTCCTCAGACGAGCCCTCCATCGGAGTCTCCAGTCATCTCGGTTCTCCATACATCTGGCCAGCTCCTTTGTGCTTTCTGCACCAGCATCTTTCTTTAGTACATCCACGTAGGTACTGTAGGTGTGGGACGTCCTCTTGATCGATGCCCGTGTGTTGGTTCCCACAGAACGAGCTTTTTGACCGGGAATTCTCGGTGCCGGTGGCAGTGGCCGGCTAGTCTCATCCTCCTGACTGCTATCTTTTCTGATACACTTGGTAGTGCCCCGTACAGACGCTTGTTGGTAATGTGCTCGTCCTGGTTGATGTTCAGTACCACACGTAAAATTCTGGTGTAGCACCCGTCCAGGGACTTCTGTAGGGCTTGCTTTAGTGTCCAGCATTCCGTAGAGGAGAGCGGACTCCACAGTCGCAGAGAAGAAACCGATCTTGATGCGTCGGGGGAGGTTGGATTTCCACACACTGGTCATGCCATTAAGAGCTCTCCAGGCTAGTGCTTTCCTCACCTTAAGGTCCTTTTCTGTGGAGCCGACCCATGCGCCCAGGTATTTAAAGTCACTGACCTCCTTTAGCACAGTGCCTTCTGTTGTTGTTAGGGGCGGATGTTCTTGGGGGATGTTATAGGTCATGACCTCGGTTTTCTTTGGATTTAGCATGAGGCCAACCCTAGCACACTCTAACTCCACTCTGGACAAGAGCTCCTGTGCCTGCTTTATGTGGTCAGATAGCAGGCAGATGTCGTCAGCGTAGTCCAGGTCTGTCAGGGTTTCTGCAGGGTGTCTCGTTGACCTTCTGGGCGTGATAGTGAAGCCGAGCTCATGCTCCCTTCCTTTCATAGCTTGTCTCAGAGCATAGTCCAGTACTGTTATAAAAAGGAAGGGGGCTAGGGTGTCACCCTGCAGCACTCCGGTTTGGATGTTGAACTCCTCGCTGTTACCGTCGGGCATTGTCACTTAGGCTCTCGTTCCCGTGTACATGGTCCCAATGGCTCGGAGTAAACAATACCTGAAAATTATTATTTTTCTCTTTTTCTCCCAATTTAGTCGTTATGCCAATTCCAGATTCCCCAAGAAAAGATGCACGGCATCATTTTGGACCAACTGTTGGCATGAGAGTGAGCCCTGACTAACCGCAACATAAAGGGCATTACAATAGTCAAGGCGGGTTGTAAAAAAAACAGTCTTTCCCAGTCTTTCCCTTCACAATCAGGGAAAGACTTGACCTTTGATAAAAGCCTTAGCTGGAAGTCCAATTTTATGACAGCATTTATCTGTGAAACCAAATAAAAAAACAATTTGTTTTGTTATTTTTGGCATTTTCATGCTTCATTCAGATAGTCACAGTGAAGAGAGACAGGAAATGCGGACAGAGAGCAGGGGAAACTAATTTTAATAATATAAAATTAATATAAAAAATAGATGAAAAAAGGAAATGAATGTTTTTCTCTTTTTTTTAACCTTGAAAATGAGATTTCAGTGTCATATCGAAAAACTTTAAGTATACTATGTTGGTCCCATTGATCAAAAAAAAATCGATTGACTGATCATTAAAATAGAAACATGCTCTGAAAATGCACGTGGCCCACCCATGTGACAACTTAATGGGTGGGCCACTAACGCTTTTGCGATTTTCAAGTGGGCCCTGATCCAAAAAAGGAACCTGTAGCCCATGTGCTACAGTATAAATCCATTTTGATTGATTGATTGATTGATTGATTGCTTGATTGATTGATTGATTGATTGATTGATTGATTGATTGATTGATTGATGTGACGTGATAACATTGTGTTCCAAGATTGTCTTGTACCGTTGGAGAAAAGAAACGTGAGTTATTTTATTGGTACACATCTTTTATCAAGCCAAGATGACAATCAACCCGAAGAATGTGTGGTTGTAAAATGACACAAAAAGAACGTCAGGACTCAGGAAGTGTGCCGCTATCTCAGAACAGTCTGTGTAGGTACAGTATAAGCCGGTGCTGTAGAGCGCTGCTGTCACTTCAGGGCAACTTCTGTACTATCAGGTTTGTTCGATGACTGAAATGGAAATATTTAATGACAAAATGGATAAGAAATGAGAATTGTCATGGTCTTCTATACTAATGCATTTTTTCCCTCTACATGTCACTGACAGTGTTTTAGAGAGTTGGTATAGTGAGTGAGGCTCAGAAGATGACAGTAAGATATACTAGTTGAATAAGAACCCTGTAAGATGCGAATGGAGGCTGAGAGAGAAGCTCTGAGTCAGCCGTTCCCAACCTTTTTCCGGATCAGGGCCCACATTAACGTCTCGAAAGAGTTGGCGGCCCACCCATCTGACCACTTAACATTTTCAGAGCATGTTTATTTTAATGATCAATCAATCGATTGTGTTCCTGCTTGGATCAGTTGAACTAACACAGTATACTTTAAGTTCCTATTCATCTGTATCACAATGAAAACTAAATTTTCAAGGTTTTAAAGAAAAATACTACAATATTTTTGTTTTTCTTTACATAATTTTTTTTTAATGTTAAAGTTATATTAGCAGTAAAATCTTACTGTTATATTAGCAGTAAAATGTTAGTCTTGCAATATCCTCACTGCCCACTAGTGGCCTCCGGCCCACAGGTTGAGAACCACTGCTTTAAGTGATGTTAGAGTGAAGAGCACCCTTCTGCTTTCCATGTCACTCCCCCAAAGTGTGCTTTGCACAGTATTACCATGGCAACGCCATGAGCTGTTCCACAGGCTGGCTAGACGAGCATACAGTATACACGCACACGCGCACGCACGCACGCACGCACGCACGCACGCACGCACGCACGCACGCACGCACGCACGCACGCACGCACGCACGCACGCACACACACACACACACACACACACACACACACACACACACACACACACACACACACACACACACACACACACACACACACACACACACACTGGCCATAACTCATAGAAATTGTTGATAGTGAATCGACTGGGATGCTCAAAGACAGATGATGAGAGACATCACACACTTCACACGCAACTTTTCTCTCAGAGATAGACACATGGAAGAAATCATTGCAGTAAAACCAAATATAATAGAACTATTTGTTATTCATTATGCTAATTCTTATTATTTTCTTTGCCTTTTCTAACTTTTTCTAGATTCGAATTTCTTTCTTACATTGTTTTCCTTGGGTGTGTGAACATACTGGGCTGTTGTTTTAGGAATGAAAAAACAGAAGGGATGTTGACATAAACAGTCAAAGAAGACAACAAAAGAGACAATTATTTTTGATTGGCTACTCTTGGCTTCATGATGCATTTGTAGTAAAAAACAAAAACAAAAACAAAGAGTAAAATGAATATACTCTCATATTGCTTCAAATGAATATATCACAGTAAAACTCCATTGTGAACAATTTTGCAATTACAGTTTGAAACTTGTTGTCTGAAATGAGAGCATCCAAATTTTTTCCATCCATCTCATCTGCTCTCCCCTCCCACACGCAGCAGCCCTTTCACCTGCTCGCTGCTTCATTATCACTAGCTCAGGGGTCTTCAACAGAGGGTCCGGAACCCCTAAGGGATCCGCAGAGTAACTGCAGGGGGGCCGCCAAATCTTTGTGTGATAGGGACTCATTTTTTTTTTACACTAACCACTTGAACCCTATCATCCCTATTCTGAGGGGAACATTAGCCGAAAATACCAGATCTACACAACGCCTCACGCTACGAGGCGTTGTTATAATAGGTTAGTGTTATAATAGGTGAATATTCTGCGAAAGTTCATACATTTTTTTTATCTATTTCCGAACCATCATATATAGGGTTTAAGTGGTTAATACTGTACCGCAAACGGTTGATCTTCAAATAATTCATAAAATCATGGGAAATCTCTCTCTCTCGCTCTCTCTTTTACTCTCTCTCTCTCTCTCTCTCTCTCTCTCTCTCTCTCTCTCTCTCTCTCTCTCTCTCTCTCACTCTCTTTCTGTTTCTCTCTATCTCTCTCTCCTTCTCCCTCTCTTCCTTTTCTCCAGCCCCCAGATAAGGAAGGTGGTCTCCCGAAGCAGGTTGGTAACAAGACAGAGTGCAGCCTGCTTGGCCTGGTGTTGGACCTGAAGCGAGACTACCAGCCCATCCGGAACCAGCTCCCAGAGGAGAAGCTCTACAAGGTGTACACGTTCAACTCCTCCAGGAAGTCCATGAGCACCGTCGTCCAACTGCCAGACGGAAACTTCCGCATGTACAGCAAGGGAGCCTCTGAGATCGTCCTCAAGAAGTGAGTCACTCCAAGTAGAAAGACCAGCAGTTTTAGAGGATATCTGTGATCATTGGGACGTAGTTAATAATAGATGCCAAGGAATTTGTAAGAAATTCAATTTGTGGGTATTTTTATGTCAAAAGTCCAATATTAATTACTTCCTGTCAAACAAAAACATATTGCATGGTTTCCTCTGCAGGCTCTTTTCAAATGTTTTGGCGTATACAGTACGTTATGTCCCCATTATGACCACGTCATTATGACCGATCTACAATCTCACAACGCATCGTGATGCAACACGTTGTGAGCTTGTAGGTCGGCTTTGGACATACAAGGTTTCCACCTGACAGCGATGAAATGAAACCGTGGTCTGGGTCAATCTAAGCCCTTCTCCTGGCCTCCAGGTGCAGCCGCATTCTGAACGAGGTGGGCGAGCTGCGGCCGTTCCGCCCACGGGACAAGGACGACATGGTGAAGAAGGTGATTGAGCCCATGGCGTGTGAGGGCCTGAGGACCATCTGCGTGGCGTACCGCGACTTCCCCGGTGACCCCGAGCCCAACTGGGACGATGAGAACAGCATCCTTAATGACCTGGTGGCCATCTGTGTTGTCGGGATAGAGGATCCTGTCAGGCCAGAGGTACATGTGTGTGTGTGTACAGTGTGTGTGTGTGTGTGTGTGTGTGTGTGTGTGTGTGTGTGTGTGTGTGTGTGTGTGTGTGTGTGTGTGTGTGTGTGTGTGTGTGTGTGTGCGTTTGTGTGTGCGTTTGTGTGTGCGTGTGCGTGTGCGCACACACACGCCTGCGTGTGTGGGTTCGGCATGGATGTCACCACTACTTTTCTCAATTGTTTTTCTTCCCCTCTGTTCTACAACCAAAACTCCCTGGTAGACTGGTAGACTGGTAGACTTATGTATTTCTTGTGTAGGATCTGTTTGTGTGAGTGCCATCATGTTTGGTGATAGGATATGGTGAAGGTCCGATTCAGTGTTAAACATGTGTATATACATCTCATCTGGGTGGTCTCAATGGTAACTTTAAAGTCATAATTTTATTTTGTATTTTTAGCAATGTAAACAACTAAAGGGATGAGTCAAAGTTACTTAATGAATATACATAATGTATGTAAATGAGTACAGCTCCCGTGTGGCAGCTATTTTGTAGATGGTTGAATATAGTACAGAGTAAACACACTAAATGCAGCTACTTATACTAACATATATCAACAGTCTGTAAAAGATTATTAAATTATGTGGCATTGTGCATTAGATATTCTATATCTGATACTATATATATGCTGCTAAGTGACTCGTACTCGTAAAATGTGATATTCTGCCTCATTTATTATTTATATTTTTAGGATACACCTTTCACCCACTCTTTCACAGAATTGATAGTCAACGAAGTCAGTATGTCCAGAATATGTCCAAAATGAAGTGTTGAGTTGTGGTGGAGGGTTAGTTTAGGATTGACAGTATTGGAATCCCAGTGAAACTTATTGCATACCGTTCAAATAACAGCAGAATAGAGTACGAACACAAGGTTGTAAAACAGCATTATAGTGTTTTATCAGGATGAAGGATGTCTTCCTTACGTCACTGGTTCACCTCCCAGCCCACCTGTGTCTGTGTTGAAGCGTCCCTGAGCAAGACACCTAAACCCCACTGTCCCCTTGCTGTCTCCAAACCCCTCTCATTCAGCCTCTCCCTGTTTATTCATTCTCTCCTTCCCCATATATCTCTCTCTCTTTCTCTCTATCTCTCTCTCTCTCTTTCTCCTATTCTCTCTCTCTCTCTCTCTCTCTCTCTCTCTCTCTCTCTCTCTCTCTCTCTCTCTCTCTCTCTCTCTCTCTCTCTCTCTCTCTCTCTCTCTCTCTGTTATTTTGACTCTTTCATCTTCTTGTTGTGCTCTCTACACAAGCATCTGCACACAGCTAGATAAGAATTAAATAAGAAGTAAAACTGAGAGAGACAGGGAAGCCTGGACCGCTGGCGTATCGGTCCGGGCACGGGCAAGTAAACAAGCTAGTAAACAAACTACTGTAAAAAGAAATTCCCCACTGTACTGCTGTGTGTGGTTGTCATGTATTAGAGCAAGCTACTGTAACCTCTGAAAAGGTTACATTTATATATTATTTTTTCATTATTTATGTCCACAATGGTGCATGCAGTCATACTCATAGTGCATCTGTCATCTGTTTTCTACTCAGTAGAAAACAGATGATAAAATCTGAAGTATTCATTTAACTCAAACCTAAACTACCTTACAAAAGAGATAAGCTGTTTTTTGAAAGATATCAAGACAGAAAACTTGAAAAGCAGGCAAAAAAAGGGTAGGTTGATCCCCACTTCGCTTCTGCTGCAGTAGCCACTTGACATTTTGACATTTTCAATAGTGCAAAACCGCTCTAAACACGTCATATGTAAACAGAAGACATCTTTCCAAACATTATTGCAGCAATAGCTAATATCAGCAGATATTTGGAATGAGATTAAATGAGATGACTGTCTTCCATCTTAAAGGTCATATCACACAGACTGGTAAACATGTTTTGGGTTGGTTTGTTGGTTTGTCATCTAATTCCATCCCCTGGAACTAGATGTTCTTTGAGCAAACCCACAGCTCTGTTGGCTTGACATAGATCAGTGTTTCTAAAACATATGGTCGTGATCCATTTGGGGCCCTGGACCCTGGGTAAATATCCCTTTTCTCTATCTTACATTTCTCAAAACATTTTCAGAAGATATTTCCGAAATTTCCAAATAATTAAACATTTTCAAAAGTTAAATAGCCAGGCTACAAGCTCACAGTCACAACAACACATTTTGATACCACGTGTTGTGTACCGCTTAAGTGGTTAATTCACAATGTATTTTGTATTTTGTAAGTTTGGATCCCGGGGAGGCACAACATTTCTCTTTTGGGTCTGAAGCTGAAGATGTTTGGGAACGCCTGACCTAGAGACATGCTCAGCCAAAAAGGAGAATGGGGATAGGACGAGAAAGAGTCAGGAGAATGTAAACAGATCCATCTATAGAGACATTAGACTGTCACCTTCCTGACTCGTTGCCTGCACCTCTGGCAGGCCCGGCTGTATTTTTTATAAGGTACCTGCTCTCCTCCGCGATCCTTCTCTCACTAATGGCCTGGTCATTCAGCTAAAGAGAAAACCAGAGAGTCAACTGTAGCGACGGGGCGTGCAGATGGAATTACAGGTTCAGAGACGGGCAGGAAGACAGGCAGACAACGGGAAAGGGAAGACAGAGCACGGGCAAACCGATCTCCAGATAACCCTGTAGGCAGGTAACGGTTACAGGTGGTAGGATATGCATGGAACTACTCTGCTACGTTGTGCTCCAGAGCTTATTTACCTTTTATATGGCTGTTGCTTAGTGGGTAGAGAAAGGAGGTCTTGGTAATCAGGAGGTCTCTGGTTCACCTCCCAGCCCACCTATGTCTATGTGTTGAAGCGTCCCTGAGCAAGACACCTAAACCCTAACCCCCCCCCCCCCCATAATGCTGTTTTACAACCTTCGTTCGTAATCTATTCTGCTGTCATTTGAACGTAATGTTTATCACAATTGAAGACCATAGATGCACGGTTAAATGGCAGGTACAACACAGTATACTATGAATGAAGTGAGATTTGAGATAGGGTTGGAAACAGACACCGTTTAGATGACGTCAGCGTGTAATTGCGGGTATCTGATCAGGTAGTTCAGTAGTTCAATTGCAACATCCCCGGTTCAGCTCACAATACTTGAGAATCTCGGTGCTGATGGGAGATTTTGTTACACGGAACGGGGAGAAAACACCAACAGGAATTGAACCAAACATCCCATCCATAGACATCGCCGCTCTCTCACTAATGGAACAAATAATGAAGAAAAAATGAACAAATTTGTAAGCTATTAGATTATTATTATTTTTGTATATTCACTAACACATTTTGAGTAAACAGCATAAAATACCATAATTAGCTACAGTGTCTATAACAATTGAACTTAAACTCAGTATATTTAATTGTACGTCAAATAGAAAATAAATGCAATGCATTGCTGTTTTCGCTGAATTTTCTCCAGTGATTTTAGTAGATACATGGAAAGAATGTTTAGGAGACATTCAGCTGAGTTGTGTCGAAGCACCTCTATAAATGATGTACAATTATACTCTAATTATGTAGAATGTGTTCTGTTCATACTGTATCTCTGTCTGTTTGTTTACTTTCTCGGCTCATTAAGGATCTGGTTGTCTCTGCCCTCTCTAGCGGTATAGAGATTTGACTATGTACAGTAACCCCCCCTCTATCTCTCTTTACTCTTGCTTGTGAAGGCACAGCAGCATGTGCCTGTCCATGTGTTTGTGTGCAAATTAATGCATTTTTAAAAATTGAATATGTTTGTGCAGATCTGTGTATGTGTGGGCTGGGCTCGCCTATATACCGACCTTGGCCACGGAGCCAATTCAAAGGCAGAGCGCGCCTTTGAATTAATGCTAGTGCAAGCGCTATAGCTGGCTGCCTGGCTCTACTGCGGATCAATCTACTATATCTATCACACCTAATCTAATACCACTATCTGGGAGGCAGGCAGCTCAGATAAGATGCTTTCTTATCATCATAAACTGTTACTAGAAAGCTCTTCTGTTGATTCAAAAGTTATACTGGCAGCAATGGCAACTTTGAAGTGTGACTTGGGAGAATTGAAGGGAATGACAACTGTGTGCGTGTGCGTGTGCGTGCGCGCGCGCGCGTGTGTGTGTGTGTGTGTGTGCGTGTGCGTGTGCGTGTGCGTGTGCGTGTGCGTGTATCGTGTGTATCGTGTGTATCGATGTGTATTTTTATGTGTTTGAGATGTTGATCTCATAAATAAATATATAAAATAAATATAAATTTATATAAATAAATAAATATGTTATATACATTTTGGAACTTGTGTTTGATCAGCTAAATCCCCCCAGCACCACAATTGCCATACTCAAGGCTGTGATGTCAGGAATGTTAGTAGTATTACCTTGCTGCTGCTTGGCTGCACCACTTGACAAAATACATTTGTTTTGACATTTCATTATTTATTTAACAGCGGAAAGGCTTCCAGAGCATTGCAAACATAGCTGTTTTTAAATGCTAGACATTTACAATGTGCATTTATAGGCCAATATTGTACCAAGTACAGTCAATAATTGTGTATGTACAACTAGCAACTTCCTCTACTTGTGATTTATTACTCTACTCATACAGTCGCCGTTTCAGATGTCTTCCTAAACTGATATTGTTTGTATACATAATGCTGTATGTATGACATAATGTAAAGATCTGACGTCGTCGCTTATCTGTTGCCTTACCTTTAACCACTTAAACGCTACAGTATACTTCATTGACCGGAGTCCCCCAGGGGTATACTAGGCCTCTTGCTTTTTTTCCCTCTACACCAACTATTTTGAAGGAAATAGCTGATCTACATGCGCGTTGCGTCAATTCATGAGCTTTTGAATTGGCCGTTTTTGCCGAATGTTCATCCCAGAATAGAGACACTTCCACACATACTGTATATCTGCACAAGCTGTGTGGTTTCAATAGCATGTTAAACATACAGTACATCAGTGGTTCTCAACCTGTGGGTCGGGACTCCCAGGGGGGTCCCCACATGATTGTGGGGGGGGGGGGGGTCCTCAGATGACATTAAAGTGACAATTTAATAACTTAATCATTTCAATACCTAAAAAAATTATAATGATGAAATGAAATAAAAAAAGACCATTACTGACCATAAAACAATTTGGTCAAACATTGGCCTAATTGTCAAATATTATAAGAAAGAGGCTATTTTCACTGTGGTCCGAGTCAAAATAAATGTAATGCCTCAACTCCGGGTGGGGAGTCCCCAGATCAAATATGATAATTTTTTGGGGGGTCCCCAGATCAAATACTGTATGATCATTTTGGGGGTCACAGCCTGAAAAGTTAAGAACCACTACAGTACATCAGGGCACGCTGCCACGTCACTTGATGAGTATGTTGACCGTACTGTGTGTGTTTGTTCCCAGGTGCCAGACGCCATCCTGAAGTGCCAGCGTGCGGGCATCACAGTGCGCATGGTGACAGGCGACAACATCAACACAGCGAGGGCCATCGCCATCAAGTGTGGCATCATCCACCCCGGAGAGGACTTCATCTGCATCGACGGGAAAGAGTTTAACAGGAGGATCCGCAACGAGAAGGGAGAGGTAACTTGAGAGAGAGAGAGAGAGAGAGAGAGAGAGAGAGAGAGAGAGAGAGAGAGAGAGAGAGAGAGAAGAGAGAGAGAGAGAGAGAGAGAGAGAGAGAGAGAGAGAGGAGAGAGAGAGAGAGACTGAGAGAGAGAGAGAGAGAGAGATGATAGGAGAATAGGTGTTAGCTATCAGGGTAATAGGTGTTTCCTCTTAGGGAGATCAGTGTTTTGTGTCTAATAAGGTGATAGGTGTTATCTGTCAGTGTAATGAATGTGTTTCCTATTAGGGAGATAGGTATTACCTGTCTATAAGGTAATTGTGTTTCCTGTTAGGGAGCTAGATGTTTCCTGTCCATAGGTGTTGCCTATTAGGGATAAATAGGTGTTTCAGGGGCACTGCCTCTTACAGAGTCTTAAAATCCTTTCTTCTGCACTATCATTTTAATCCATGGGCAGTGTTGGAGGCCTAGCAGGAAGACCACCCTCTGTATGAAATAATGAATATCTTATTTTGTATTTATTGTGTACTCTCTTAATGCTCTGTGACTGAATGTTAAGTAATTCGAATTGCCTTATTTTTGAGACACCTGTCCACCTGTCCTTCTGATTGCGTGTGTAGGTGGAACAGGAGCGTATGGACAAGGTGTGGCCTAAGCTTCGAGTCCTGGCCAGGTCTTCCCCAACGGACAAACACACGCTCGTCAAAGGTAGATCTTGAGGCTCTGATGATTTCTCTGTGTATACAGGCTTACTAGATATCTGAAACCAAGCTAGATTTGTTTGGACGTGTATTATACGCACACCTGTACTCTGTAATTAAATCTGCCACGGGTATTAAATGGATGTCCAACTGATTTTGACATGTTTCTCTAAAAACACGAAGCCATAATCTTATACTTATTATGGGGCAACATCTATGCTTTTCAACTTCAAGCCAGCATCAGCGTACAAAACAAAACAAATAGCAGATTTTGCTAAATTAAATGTATTTGATGATGACTAATTTTGCTTACAAGGCTTACAATTAAGAAAAGATTCATAAAATTGGCATCCTGAAATGTATCGTAATACAGACGTGTGTGTGTGTGTGTGTGTGTGTGTGTGTGTGTGTGTGTGTGTGTGTGTGTGTGTGTGTGTGTGTGTGTGTGTGTGTGTGTGTGTGTGTGTGTGTGTGTGTGTGTGTGTGTGTGTGTGTGTGTGTGTGTGTGTGTGTGTGCGCGGCGCGCGCGTGTTTCTCAGGAATCATTGACAGTCACGCGCTAGAACAGAGGCAGGTGGTTGCTGTGACTGGAGACGGAACCAATGACGGACCTGCCCTGAAGAAGGCTGACGTGGGCTTTGCCATGGTAAAGCAGTCCTCGTTGCTTTTGTTTTCTCTCTGTCTGTCTCGTCTAAGTAATTAATTTATGACTGTACCTTATCTAACAGCTGGTGAAGCAGTCAAATGGGAGCCAGCAGCCGTACAGTATTCTGTAGACATGTTCACTCCTCCGTCATCATCACGCTTGCAGCACATCATGCTCTCTTTCCTTGGCACTCAGTCTTCCAGCTGTATAGATCTGGAGCTCCCCCTAGTGTCTCCATATGGACACACAGTCATCCTTTATCCAGAGCAGCTCATTGTTTTAATGACTTCATCAGTGGTTCCCAGCCTCCTCTGGATCAGGGCCCACTTGAAACTCTCGAAAGCATTTGCGGCCCACCCATCGGACCAGGCGCGTATCGTCATTGGGGCCAACGAGGCCATGGCCCGGTCTGTAAACCCAGCTTGTCCCTGTGTAGGGGCAAGATCCAGGGGGGGAAAAATCTACATTAGCAGCCCCTCACCCTATTCTGTTGTAGCCGACCACAGAAAGTCGCCTTTGTTTTCAAATGGGGCTCATTTGCATTCGGCCGAATTGTTAATGAGTGGCCATTAAAAACCAGTTCAGCCGTCAAACCGGTTCTGGCCCGGTCAACGTTAGAATCCACCAAACGCCACTGCATCGGACCACTTGTTAAGTAGTCAGATGGGTGAGCCGTGTATGTTTTCAAAGCATGTTTCGTTTAATGATCAATCAATCTTTTTTTTTTTTTAACTAGCCTATAATAGGCCTACTTTAAGTTTAACAGTATTACAATGGAAAAAACATTTGTCAAGGTGTTAAAGCAAAAATACCATGACTTTTTTTGACATTATGTTTTGTAATTATATTATATATATATATATATATATATATATATATATATATATATATATATATATATATATATATATATATATATATATATATGATATATATATATATATAATTATATTTTAAATACAACAAATACACTGTTTTGCCAATTATTTGGGGACCCACTTGCAATATCCTGATGGCCCACCCTTTGGTTATCACTGCACTACATGATTCATCCGTGCTTTCTTACTTTCAAGTATGCAGTGTATGTATCTGTTCATGTGCTCTTGCTTATACAGTGTTATACAGTATAGTATAGTGTGTGTGTGTGTGTGTGTGTGTGTGTGTGTGTGTGTGTGTGTGAGTGTGTGTGTGTGTGTGTGTGTGTGTGTGTGTGTGTGTGTGTGTGTGTGTGTGTGTGCGTGTGTGCGCGCGTGTGCGTGTGCGTGCGAGTGCGTGTGCGTGCATGTATTTCTTTACTCTGGAGAGCGGTCTCCTCTAGGCTAGTCTTTGATGTGTGAGTGTCTCCTATGCACAGTAGGCTACCTATATGGAACACATTAATAACACTTGTACTGTTGTTGTGGCTCTATATACGCAGTAGGCTACCACTATGGAACACATGAATAACACTTGCCCTGTAGTTGTGGCTCTATACTTGTCGTGTGTAGCTTAGAGAGATGGGTCCTATGTCCACAGCATGCTGTGATCCATACTATGTAGTGCCCAAAAAAGCATCTATCATCAGCAAAGAACAGAGTAATTATGTTCTTTTTGTGCGTAAAAAGGCATTATCTTCCAGCGAAACACAGCAGGATGCCCATTGTCCGTAAAAAAAGAGATACATTAAACAAGGACACCCCTCAAAGATGTCCACAGCATGCTTTGATCCACACTCTGTAGTGCCCAAAAGCATCTATCATCAGCAAAGAACAGAGTAATTATGTTATTTTTGTGAGTAAAAAGGCATTATCTTCAAGCGAAACACAGCAGGATGCCCATTGTCCGTAAAAAAATACTCTACTTTAAATAAGGACACCCCTCAAAGACACCTCACAAGGTTAGTTACCCTCAACTACCCCTCAGTAATTATATCCTAATTATAAATCCCACTTCAGTGCTAGGTACAGTACATGTATATGCAGTGTTTTAGGCTACTTATTAATCAAGGTCCGACTTTATGGTTGAACTGCTGCCTCAAAAACATCTATACATTGTCCCTCTGTGATACAAACACTGTCCCTAGACTTCATCTCATGACCATCTTCAGAGACTCCGTTTAATTTTCACAGTCAGTAATTGATTTAGATGTGTTTTAGACATCATGTAGGAGGGAGGTCTGTGTTCACATGTTTTAATTGTGAACCCATAGATTCATGTAGTGGAATGAGGCTTCAAAGTGAAGCCAAAGGTGAACAAATGTGTACATTTCTCTGTGTCCTCCGTTCCAGCAGGGTTGTCATGTTGACTGTCTCTGTGTCCTCTGTCCTAGGATATTGACTGTCTCTGTGTCCTCTGTCTCAGGGTATTGGCTGTCTCTTTGTCCTTTGTCCCATCAGGATATTGACTGTCTCTGTGTCCTCTGTGTCAGGGTATTGACTGTCTCTGTGTCCTCCGTCCCAGCAGGAGATTGACTGTCTCTGTGTCCTCTGTCTCAGAGTATTGACTGTCTCTGTGTCCTCTGTCTCAGAGTATTGACTGTCTCTGTGCCCTCTGTCCCAGCAGGATATTGACTGTCTCTGGGTCAGGGTATTGACAGTCTCTGTGTCTGTCCTAGACTGTCTCTGTGTCCTCTATCCCAGCAGGGTAGTAACTGTCTCTGTGTCCTCTATCCCAGCAGGATATTGACTGTCTCTGTGTCCTCTGTGTCAGGGTATTGCGGGGACAGACGTTGCCAAGGAGGCGTCAGACATCATCCTGACTGATGATAACTTCAGCAGCATCGTCAAGGCAGTGATGTGGGGAAGAAACGTCTATGACAGCATCTCCAAGTTTCTGCAGTTCCAGCTTACTGTCAATGTAGTGGCTGTCATAGTGGCTTTCACTGGTGCTTGTATCACACAGGTCAGGACTGTATGTGTGTGCATGTGTGTGTGTGTGTGTGTGTGTGTGTGTGTGTGTGTGCGTGCGCGTGCGTGTGCGTGTGCGTGTGTGTGTGTATGTGTGTGTGTTTCATAATGCCATGAATGTATGTCAGTGTATTGTTTTTCCTGTGGACATAAATAAATTATTGAAAGTGTGTGTGGACGTGTGCTATCTGCGCATGTGCCACACATATGCAGAGGCAAGAATATGAATATATAGAAGAATTTAAAGCTATTATCCGTAGGTGTTATGTCCATTGTTTCACTTTCTCACACATGGAGAGATATAGAGTTAATTGCAACGATGTCCAAACTACAATAAAGATGGTGGCGCATCAAGTGTCCAATCCGTTGCCACGTATGCTTCAAATAACTTTATTGACATTGTCAACCTACCCGACATCAGGGTCTAAGTAGGGAGACCACATCCAACCACTGCAGATGTGCTTGTTATTTTGTATTAATACAGTTTGGCTCAAATATAAATGTATTCAATAAAATAAGTCCTGGATTGTAGCTTTGAAAAACACATTGATTTGGGCAATAACACAATAAAGTAAGAACATTAGAAAAATGTGCCTTAAGTAAGGGATAATCCCCTGTGAAGTGCATTAGTTTTCCATAACCACATGGCTTGGAGTGGATTATCCCACTTATACACTTCCATGGCCACTTGCCAATAATTAAAATATAAGTAGTTCACTCATGTTTGAGGCAATTGGGTATTAGACACATTTTGTATCTTGTTCAACCTTGGAATAACCGTTATCTTACGACTCCAGCAAGTGCAGTAGGAGAAGCCGTAATAGACCTAGAAACTAGTAGCGATAGTCCGATTGTGTTTTATCACAATACAACACGTTTTATGTTCCCCCAAAAGACTGAAAATGTTATTAAAATTCCTGTTGTTTTGAAGGATAGTCTGTAGCTAACGTTATCTTAATAACCCTTAATACAGTAATTAGTTTATTATGTGTGTTGAGTTAGAATGCTGATGACACTGAATATTAATGAACAGAGCAACAACTTGCCTGCCTGTGTAACGCAGCTCCATAATGTACCATGGTCACACTTCATTAAAATGCATTGTCAAACTTCTATGAGGAAACTGTAATAATATATAATCATTCTTTACCTGTTTCTTCCCAGTATGATCAACCCCATTAAAAAAAATTGTGTGAAGTTACCATTGAGGCAGGAGACCACATTGCAATTGATTTATAAATCCTCATAGATTTATAGATCGCAACCTCAGCAATCCATCTCCCAGGGGCACTTTATGATATTGGCATAGACGACCTGAGTGCTTGGCTGATACCAACAATAAGCCACTCGGAACTATTTACTTTCTTACTTATAGATTTACGTACAGTATTATGCACTGTTACTCAAATCTGTGGCTCAGTTGGCTCTCTGTTAGTTTCACCCTCTGACCAATCAGAGTGTTCCCAGAGGCAAGCCCTATGGGTAATTATCCTCTGCGCTGTGCATTTTATTATTTTTAATAACCACATCACTCATCATGGATCGTGCCTTACATAATATATCGTTGCTGTGGGGTGGAAACCTCATATGTCCAAAACTGTCACTTTTCAGGATTCTAATTCAAAAATAGCAAAAATGGCAAGATCTACATCGGCTATTTTTGCTACTTTTGTGTGACACTGTAGTATGACGAAATAGGGCATTCATTTACCAAAATAAATTATACCAGTTTTCTGCCCGACAGCACCGACAAATTTTAATGTGATGTTTTATCTTGTTCCTCACTTCGTCCTAAGGCTTGAGTCAGAGCTGGTAGTTCTGAGATCCCATGTCCTAGTTTTCTAAATGTGTTCCCTCAGGACTCGCCCCTGAAGGCGGTGCAGATGCTGTGGGTGAACCTGATCATGGACACCTTTGCGTCTCTGGCTCTGGCTACAGAACCTCCCACAGAGGATCTGCTGAAGAGGAAACCCTACGGGCGCAACAAGCCACTCATCTCCAGCACCATGACCAAGAACATCTTAGGCCACGGGGTCTATCAGCTAGTTATCATCTTTACACTGCTCTTTGCTGGTATGTACTGCACGATGTCCTTTTTCCTCTGTGTATTCATGTGGGAAGGGAAAGATAACTGTGGGCAGATATTATACTGTACATATCTACCATCTAAATGAAGCTTTTGTTCACACCTACAGGCGAGAAGATCTTTGACATTGACAGTGGCCGCCACGCCCCGCTACACTCCCCTCCGTCTGAACATTACACTATCATCTTTAATACATTCGTCATGATGCAGCTCTTCAACGAGATTAACGCCCGTAAAATCCACGGAGAGAGGAACGTCTTTGATGGAATCTTCAGGAATCCCATCTTCTGCACCATTGTATTTGGCACCTTCCTCATCCAGGTAGGGAGATAAAAAATAAATAAAAAACATACAGTACGTAGAACGTAGATTAAATACCGGGGTATGGCTGCATTCGCTTGTTTTATTTCTTTGTGGTTATGAATGTGTCTCGTGACCTTTGACATCTACTTGTAGATCAGTGGTTTCCAAACATTTCCATATATAGGATCACAGAATAGCCATAGCCTCTGGCTGCAGCCCCCCTATTGCAAATGATAATACAAAAAAAAACATTGCCCTGAAAAATAGCTGATCTACAAGGTCACAATGTGTCCGACACGTTGTGAGCTTGTAGTTTGGCTATTTTCGATATCTTTCGATTTTTGGGGGGAAATTGGGTCACCAACATGCAACCATATGAATTTAATTTGAATTGAAATAAAATGATATTCATGTGTACCACTGTGTCTATATTGCGATGCACACTTTGGGGTTGGAATGTGTGTTCAATCTGACTTCCTTTTGGTTTGCTTAGATTGTGATTATACAGTTTGGAGGGAAGCCATTCAGCTGTCAACCCCTGGACCTCGAAAAATGGATGTGGTGCGTGTTCCTGGGTTTGGGAGAGCTAGTCTGGGGACAGGTAATACATTTGTGTGTCTGTTCAGTATGTTTGTCCTTTTAGAGCAGTGCGTGGTTCATTGACATCATGACATTTTCATGTCACGGACTCCCTCTTTAAAAACAAATTACGATTTTTCCAAATGTTTCGAAGATAGCCGATCTGCAAACTCACAACGCCGTGGATCAGCTTTTCTCGAATAGCAATGTATAAAATAGGGTTCAAGTGTTTAAACTGTTCCTCATTTTGCTTGGAACCGCCTGGAACACTCTCAGTGGGGTTCCCCACATCCCAATTTGGGAGCCACTGGTAAAGAACTCCATCTAAAAAAGAATCTACCGTACCCCATGAAAGTCTCTGAACCCAATTGCACTTTTGAACCAATGACCCATCATTTCCTCCATGGGACAGGTGATAGCAACCATACCCAATAGCAAGCTGCGCTTCCTGCGAAAGGCGGGCCAGCTGAGCCGGAAAGATGACCTGCCAGAAGAGGACGCGAATGAGGACGAGGGGGAGATTGACCACGCAGAGAGGGAGCTGAGGAGAGGACAGATCCTCTGGTTCAGAGGACTCAACCGCATACAGACTCAGGTGAGGGCATGGGACGGACAAAGGGTTTCATACCTATTCCATTTTTGCGGGTTACTTATGGTACCTCCCAAAGGAGAGAGAAGACAGTCCTCCTGACTCCGGTGGGGGGGAGAGCGAACAGGTTCAGTTTAAAATTACTGTGAACTCTGGTAAGGTCATTTACATGCAGTGGTGGAAAGTAACTAAGTACAAAGTACAATGACATCAGACATAGACCCCTCCTCCTGGGTACTACAGTATAGAGAACGGGCGTAGTAATTTACTTTTACTTTACTGGAGTATTTCCAATTTCCAATACTTTTACTTCTACTCCACTACATCTCAGAAGCAAATATTGTACTTTTACTCCACTAAAATTATTTGGAAACTTAAGTAACTTTGTAGATTTTTATTATTATTACAAAACATTCACTAACCACTTCAGCCCTATTTATACTTTGTCTATTTGAAAATAGCTACAAGCTCACAACGCGTCACATTTTCAAAAGATTTGTATACATTTTTAAAACTTGTGAAATGGGATATTCTGCACGAGTACTTTTACTTTTGGTACTTTAAGTATATTTCGATGCCAATACTTTTGTACTTTTACTCAAGTAAATTTTGAATACCAGACTCTTAACAGAGTATTCTACATTGTGGTATTGATACTCTTACCTAAGTAAGAAATATGAATACTTCTTCCACCACTGTATACTGTACATAGCTGTAACCATGAGAAGGTTTGTCTGTCACGGTCAGTAAAAGCTTGAGTTATACTTAGTTGCGCTCTAGAAATAGCTGAACTACAAGCTCACAATCTTTGTAGATCTGCTGTGTTTGGTGCATGGCCCCAGCGCACAATGAGTATAAATCAGGCTTTAGGGCTAAAGTTGTCTTAACTCAAGGTGACCAACAATTCAGGTATACGAAGACACAATCTCTTGCACAGCTGGAGTGATGGAAACACCAAGGTGGGTCTCTGGAAGATCTATACACCATCATGGTGTCATATAGGTAGGTATTAGCGTGGCATACCGTAGGTGTATATGCAGCCGTTCCCAACCTTTTCTTGATCAGGGCCCACTTTGAAAGCCCTGATCTTGAAAGCGTTCACAGCCCATACATCTGACCACTTAACACAGCCACATGAGCACATACTGTATTTTAATGTTCAATCGATTGTGTTCCGGCTTGGATTAATGGAACTAACGTAGTATACTTGAATTCCTATAGATCCCAGTTTAAGTTTCGGTATCACAATGAAAACAACATTTTCAAGGTTTTAAGGGGGAAATAATCATGACTTTTTTGTATTAATGTCACATTATCAATACAATCTTAGTGTTTTGTCCAATTATGTGGGGGCCCAGTTGCAATATCTTCACGGCCCACCATTGGGCCCTGGGCCCCCATGTTGGGAATCACTGGTGTATAGGAATCATGGTCATAATTACCATCATAGGTGCAGTTACAGAACGGAGTGTACCGTCCTTATCTCTCCCGACCATAATCACTGTGATATTTTTTAGACAGTTTCCAATCAAGTTTACTGGGTTTTGCCTTCCAAATGATTTCATGTCAGCAATGTTGTCATTGATGGTCTCGGGTGAAGCTATCCTACATACAGGAGCAGCCAAATAAATGTGCACAGTATGGAGTAGACTGGCAGCAGGTTTGATTTGCTGGTTAGGATGAGAAAGAAAATCCATGCGGGACGGGCCGTCCGTTCTCTGGTTTAACTCTATGGTATGAACCCTGACTGCGAGTGCCTGGACTGATTTCCATTGGTGAGTGAGTTTAGGCATGACGCTATGAATTGGAAAATATCTTGAGCAGTTTAAATGGCTGCATCTGTATAATACAATTGCTTTTCTTTGTTGACACTTGACAATCAGTAACATTTCACCATTTTGGTCGAGGGGAAACTGCACCCTTGTCCTTGGCTCCCACCTCTCGCAGTGTTCCAAATGCATATACACACATCCTTGTATTTTTTATTTTGAGCGCGCCTCTCACCATTTCGATACCATTCAGCCAGTCTGCCATTGAGTCTCTCTGTCTCTCTGAGAATCCATTTGTCCCTGTTCTGTCCCCCTCTCTCCTCCCGCAGATCGAGGTGGTCAACACCTTCAAGAGCGGCACCTCATTTCAGGGGGCGGGGGCTCTGAGACGCCAATCCTCCACCACAAGCCAGAACCAGGATGTAACCAATGTTTCTAGTCCTAGTCACGTGTCCTTGTCCAATGCCCTTTCCTCTCCTACCAGCACTACTGCTGCTACTGCTCCTCCCACTACTGGCCGTGAGTCAGAACTCTGTCTCTGTCCGTCTGCTTGTCTGCTCTCTTACCTTCAGGGATGCCATCCCGGTGTGTAGGTAGCATTCAGGCTATAGAGCACAGATGTGGACATTGTAGAAGTCTGGTTTATTTATGTGTTAAAGTTAGTTGCAGTGAACAAAGACTGCATGGAAAGCTATTAGTGACAAGATGGATGCTGGCGTAACGTTAATAGAGCAATAGATAGATAGAAAGACCTTTATTGATCCTTTTGTTGGAACAAAACGCTGATGCATTCAAGCAAGCATTCATGTACTCGTGGTTGTATAGTCACCGATAAATACGCATTTCACACGTGCATGCATGCACGCACGCACGTATGCGTGCACACACACGCACACACGCACACACGCACACACACACACACACACACACACACACACACACACACACACACACACACACACACACACACACACACATGCAAAGAAATGTAGGGCAGGTGCGCTTCCTCTAAATACCTTCTTAGTGCTCAGATATAGCCAACTCATACTGTATAAAAACACAAAAACACCAGAAAGGTGGAAATAGTAGCACTCCAAGTAGCACTTCTTTTGTTGTGCTGCTATTTCTGGTGTTGTTTTTTATACAACATACATATACATACGTGCACTTTGGAATACACATGAATTGAAAGCATTAGTTGTAAGGTTGTCACATTACTTTAAATTACATTCACAATAAAAAAAAAAATATCACTTGAATAGCAGGAAACGCTTTGCTCTGTTGCATTCACACCGGACACTACAATTTAGCTTGAAGCAAAATGTGTTGTTTCTACTTAGAGGGCCCTGCATGAATTTGAATGGCTATCGTTCTGTTCACTTTGGTGAAAACACTTGAGTTGAAAGATTTTCAACTTGTGAGATTCACACAGGCTACGTGTGAAATATCGCTAGATGTCACGTCTTTACAGTACATTGACTTCATTGACTACATTGAATCGCGTTGCTAAAAACAACAGCGTCACGTGCGCATCTGGTGTGAATGCCCCTTTTAAGGCCTTTTATGGTGTATACCTTCGAGGACCCCCATAATTCTGAGAGTGTACACTCTCAGAATTATGGGGGTCCTCGAATCCTCAGAATTACAGATCTGTAAGGGTCCATTTAGAACCCCTTCGGGTAACCCTGAGGGTCCCTGGAACCACTGGTGTAATACTGTACTGTATGTACTGTACTATGTAGGGGTTGGCATTTCTGAAGGTTCTTTCTTTCTTGCTTTCTGCTTTTTTTTGTTACCTTGCTTTCTCTCTTCTTGCTGTCTGTTTTGCTGTTCATGCTGTTTATTTCAAATTCATCTTGAAAACTCCTCCCACCCTGGGGTGTACTGTCCTTCTCATCGCTGGATGTGTGTTTGTTTCCTCAGAGTGCTAGGAGTGCGGGACTAAGGGTGATTCCCACGGCGTGACATTTCAGGTTGTGAGTTTGTCTGCCTCTCCTCACCCCCCCCCCTCCCCACCCCATCCCATCGTCTACCGAAAGCCCTCCTCACCATTTTTATGTCTTGACAAGAGAAATGATTGTGAACTAATTCTGAGCCAACTCACCAAAGGCCTGGGTTAAACATTCAAGTATAAGCCACAATGCTCTTTGCTGTGTTTAGTCTGGCACTGATGGGTGAAATCTTATTAAAATCAAATGGATTCACGCTGGGCTGCTGTGGCAACCAGATGCAATCGCAGCCAGGGCCAGGGTAAAAGGAAAAGTCATAGTGTATAGGCCTGCTGTTGCAGGATTCTGAGCTCTTATTATATTGTTTCCCCCCTGCTGGGAAATCCGACATTAAAAGCCAGTTGCTGAGCCAGTGTAATGCTGTATCTGTTGCTTTCACTCGACACCAGAGCATCTGCATCCACTCGGGGTCATTTAGAAGGTTGCCATTTTTGCATGTGAAAATTTGATTATTATCGTCACTGTCGGGTGGAAACCTTGTATGTCCAAAACTGTTACATTTCAGCAAATGGAAGGGGAAACAAGCTGTGTTCCAATGAATCCAATGTAGCTGTTATTTATTCACAAGCTCTTGTTAAAGGGATAGTTCACCCCCAAAATGACTTTTTTTCTATCGATTACTCACCCCATGGAGCCTTGAATTCCTGGAGATTTTTTAGTTTTTGTCTCATTCCTAAGCCAACAATTTGATGACCAGCGGAGTCTCAAACAGTCTCCATTGTCTCCATTGGCTTAAGAATGCGACAAAAGTAGGGCATTAATTAACAAAAAATAATAATAAAAACGTGAATTATGAAGATACGAGGTTTATACCCGACAGTAATGATATGTTGACACTGCAAACAGTTTCCCACAGCTAAACTGTTCTATCTATCTGTCTGCCTCTCTCTCTCTCTCTCTCTCTCTCTCTCTCTATCTCTCTCTCTCTCTCTCTGTCCATGTTTCAGTTCCTATCTTGTCTTTTTTTTATTGTCTACTTGCTGAACGTTGCAGGAACAGGGTGTAGAAAGGAGGAATTAAAGACAAGTGCACAGCAAAACCCTTAGTGTTGATTAAAAGACTGATCCATTTTCAGAGTTAAAGTCATACTGCGTAACCTTTTCAGTTGAAAAAGTTATTTTTATATACATTCTTTGAGTCACACACATTTTGAGGCATCACGAGGCGAAATGGCATGACACCGGAAATGTATAGGACATTTATTTATGTATGTATTTTCCGTTACTAAATACAGTTTCGGAATATTCCAAAAAATATCCTGGTGTGATTTGACACTGCAGCCTTAAATTTTCAGGGTTTCTTCAGTACAAAAAAGGCGGCAATACAGAATGTATGAAAATAAAATAAAATAAAAAAGGCGGCAAGCATCTGTTCTGGATATGAAGCCAACAAGGAAGTTGTTAAAACGCTGCAGTTCTCATTAATGGCCTAGAGGGTGTGTGTCACTGATTCCCCTGCTTTGGCTGCAAAATATTTCAATATTAGTGACTTAACGCGACTTTACACTTGATTTTATTACCTTAAAGGGATACTTCACTTTCGGGCCGGGGACACATTTAAAAAAAATATTAAAAATAAATGAAAAAAGTTATGGAAAATTCATGGCCCCCTCACGACACGCAGTGTCCTACTAATGTGTGAGGGGGCCATGAATTTTCCATAACTTTTTTCATTTATTTTTTATATTTTTTTTAAATGTGTCCCCGGCCCGAAAGTGAAGTATCCCTTTAAATACCTAAATTGGTATAAATACTTTCAGTCGCTAGTTTAAAGTCTTCTTTCAATTATTACTGGAAATTCCAAGATGGTGGATTAGAAGTTTCTGAAATAGTGGTTTCAAAACCCCAAAAAGTGCTACCAGTAGGTGTCGCCAAAAACGAGTACTGAAATTAATGTTACACAGTATGACTTTAAATGAACACTGAGGATTTTATGTGTGGATGTCACCCTAGCAACCTCAGCTGCTCATTCTGTGTCGTCACTTCATGCTGTCAGTGTAGCTGACTGTGTCCTTATATTTACTGATGTAGGCCCCTTATAAGCGGTGCCACCGCCAACGTAAACCCCGTCCACACCCTACCCTATCCTTCTTTGGCAACTCATCACCTGTTATTTGTCAGACATCCTCGGTTGGCCTAGCAACGAACTAGCCAATTGCAGAGTATTCGTCCCTCCAGTCAATGAGAGCAAAACAGCTTGCACTGATTCAGGTGAGAAATTGGCCCTGCATGTGCTCAATCCTGATTAATTTCACATCTAAAACGGCTGTGTTAACAATATTCAGAAGTGAGTGTCACCACTTCCTGTATCTATTGTTTCACATTAAAATCCTGGAGAAAGGAAAAGATCTGCATACCGTCTTAATGCTCCCAAACATATTTTATTATAAAGCGGGGGGAAAAAACACAGCCTTTTCGGCCTCTGCGGCCTTCGTCAGGTGTTCTCAAATTAAAATCCTGCCAATGTTTCAGTTCATACATGGTCCAGCCATAATACTAGCTTTGACCAAGTCTTGCTGCACATTCCTTCAGCAAAACAGTGCATTTGAACTGAAATCAGCAAGGTAACTGTAAACATATTATCTTTTAAAACTGCAGCATTTTCACACCAAATTATAGATTCAGCCTCAACTAGTTGAGGAGACCACGTATTTGGTAAGTATACTTACAACGTTTAAAACAGAAGTCACCCAGTTCTAGATGCCAATTTACCAACATGGGATGTCCGGTACTAGTCTGCTGACTTGAGTCTTTTCTATCATAATGAATGTCGGATGTTTTGTCATTGAAAGGTCAAATAGTTTATTGGGGAATATACTTGAGTGTTTACTTAGATGTGCATGGAGTTGAGAACTTGCTTTGGTCGTCGGACCTGACAATAATATTATTACTATTATTAATCCCCTCCTTATCTGTTTATTTAAGCAGCTGTATGTCCTTCCATCCCTACCACACCGTCCTGTCTTGTTGCATGTTTGAATTCCTGTTTAATGTCCTTGTGCTCACCGTGTTTCATCCGCTGTGTGAGCTTGTGGTCCGGTTGCTGCCATAGTCTTTGATGTGCTGTTTTGTTATGAATTCTACACCACCACGACTGTGTTCAAGCCCGCATCATCCAGACTTGTTGTTTTGTTGACTTGTGGACCATGTGCTTTGCCCACCCTGTGTGCTCTCTCTATCTCTCTCTCTTTCTTTGTATGTATATGTACGTACTGTATCCCCATTCAAACCGTGTGGATATTGTACCCAGTGCGGTTTTTGAGCTCTCCGATTGGATCGGTCAGATCTAACATCCTTCCTTTTTACTGACCTTGTCCACCAGACCTCTTCAAACTTGCATGTGTTATTCCCCGTTAAATTTTTCTGTGAGTGTTCTGTTTATTAACGTGGCTTGTTTCTAGGTATACCGCAACATTGGACTTTAAAGCGTATACTTACAACGAGCATTTGTGTTTGCTTTCTTTACTTGATTTGTCCTTCAAACGTTTGATTTGTACCTTCAGTTTTGCTGTGTTTTTATGTATTCTTTATGATTGTGTCCCCCACGGTCTTTCTCAATGCACGCCAGTCGTGTGAGTTGTGAACTGTAGTTGTCTTGTGAAAGCAGAACACAGACTGCGGTGGTCTTCTCTCCTGCTGCTCCCCCCTCCTCCCCTCTCCCCTTTTATCTCTCTCCTCAAGTGAGAGGTCCATTCTCCTCTCTCTCTCTCTCTCTCTCTCTCTCTCTCTCTCTTTCTCTCTATCTCATCGAATATCATTCGTTGGGCTCCCTCCAGCCCGTCCAATTTATCGCCTCATTTTATTATCTTACACGACTCCCTTCTCTCTCCTCCCCTCTCCGGCAGATCCGTGTTGTGAACGCGTTCCGCAGCTCCCTCTACGAAGGATTGGATAAACCCGATTCCAGACCGTCCATCCACAACTTCATGACGCACCCCGAGTTTAGGATAGAAGACTCCACGCCCCACATCCCCCTCATTGACGACACGGATGAGGAGACGCGGCGGAACAGGAAGCACGCGGGCAGCCAGCCCACGTCACCCAACAAGAACAACAACGCCATCGACAGTGGCATTAACCTGAGTCTGACCATCGACACCAGTAAATCAGCCGCCTCCTCCCTTTGCGCCAGCCCTCTGCACAGCCTGGAGACCAGTCTCTAACACTGAGAGTAAACCCCCAACCTTTACGCTATAGCCCCAGCCTCTGGGCGCTTCCGACCCGTCCCTTAGACCTTTTGAACTGGTACCCAGCTTTATTTTATGGCCCCCAACATCTGCGTCCCCAAGCGTACAGCCCTCGTCCGTCCGACTCCCCTGCCTCCCGTTCCCTCTTACCTAGCACATCCTCCTTTCATCCACCTCCCCAAACCCTGAGCGCCTGGAGCTCTCTACTCTGGATTGGGGAACATCAATAGTCAAATTACTATACATACAATCAATTTAAAAGCTCAACAAAACCACAAAGCCCACATGACCATCTTGTGGTTGTGCGAGTGCATGCGCGCCAGTGTGTGTGTGTGTGTGTGTGTGTGTGTGTGTGTGTGTGTGTGTGTGTGTGTGTCTGTGTCTGTGTCTGTGTGTGTGTGTGTGTGTGTGTGTGTGTGTGTGTGTGTGTGTGGGTGTGGGTGTGTGTGTGTGTGTGTGTGTGTGTGTGTGTGTGTGCGCGCGCGCGTTTGTGTATATGTGTGGCGCATGTATGCACGTGCCACTGACTGGTGTTTCTGAACTGTGTCAATAGTGGCAGTAGAGTGAGGAAGAGGAAGACAAGGGAGAATTTGCAGAGGAGTAGAAAAAAACAAAAAAACAAAGCAGACTTTGATCTCCTGTCTACGCTCTTTCCTCAACAATAACAATGACTATATTGATAATAGCTTAAATTAAATTGAACAACATTGTTATTATTATTATGATTATTATTATGATTATTATTATTATTATTATTATTGCTCCTGCATGAATGTACATTACCCAAGTTTTTATTTAAAAGGTTTTTAATTTTATTGGAATTCTTTTCTTCTTTTTTCCGATGGGCTAGGATGCAGGCGGACTGCTGTTTTTAAGGTGGCTTCTCAGAGTTACTGGCCTGCGAGTTCCCTCTGTGTGGCATGTACATGTACCCAAATGTAAAGATTTAATTCATCCATAAAAGGAAATATGTATAGAGGTTGTAGGACTCAACTTGCACAGTAGTTTTGCACCTGTTGGAAAAAGAGGAACCTATAATAATGGTGAGGATGATAGCATTTATGGAATATATATTCTATAAATACGAATACGAATATAAATATATATAGAGAGAGTTTATCTTTGTTTGTCGGCATGTTGCCTTGTTCCTGCTTCAATGGCTCTAAATACTTTAACTTATTTATGTCCTAAAGAGAATGTAATTTGTTTACAACCCATAGTAGAGATTATACTTCCTGGTTTGTAGTAAGGGGGGTGGAGAAGCTCACAGCTCAGATATATACTTGGACCAGAGCTCTGTTGGTGTTTTATTACTGAAAAACCCTTGTGCTGGAACTTGCCTGCTATCTTGTCAAATATTGTAGATATTTTTAGAGGATTAACAAACTAAAACAAAACCAAAATATAATGGGATACAGTACCTAGTAAATGTGGCATCTTAGTATTATTCTACACGATTGTTGGGATCAAGTCTGAGTAGCTTCCCTTTGTTTTGTCTTTTTTTTCTCCAAGTGGAAGTCTTCTTAACGAGACAGAGGGGGGTTATTTCGTTCTTTCAGTTGTGTTTTTTATTCAGTGCTACAGCTCTGGCCCAGGGTTAGGGCCTGAGTCCAAGGCTGATATCAGGACCTCTATGGTGAACTGTCATCTAGATAAATCTGCTCATTTAAAGGACTTTGGTGTTTTAAGTTATGCGTGACCATCAAAGGTTGCAATCGAGTCATTTTTAGAAATTTGCAAACTAAGTTGTATTTGGCTTACCTGTATGAAAATCGAACACTTGTGTTGAAAATTTTGTGCTATATTGTGTTGATAAATCTTTCTTTTTTTATTTTTGGGTTTAATATCATTATTTGTTTTCCTCTTCTTCTAAAAGAGAGAAACACGCAGCCCCAAAAAGCTGTTGGCATTTTGAACATCAAAAAGGAAGAAAAAAAAAGAGGAAAAAAAACAGAAAAAAATACCACAACAGAAATGGAATGTTGCTTTGACTCTTTTTCTATATATAAAACAAAAGATTATCCTTTTTCTGCACTATCTGGTTATGAATGAAAACTCTGTGGTGTATTTCTAGATGTGCTTTTGTGTGTTTTAACCAAGCTTGTCTTCCTGCTGTCACAGAATATACAGTACTAGCATCTCAACTGTACTCACTAGTTGTAAACTATTTATTGTGCTTTGACCAACCAGTTGTTACCCGAGAGAAGGCACACTTACCCAATTTACTGCACCCAGAAGGACAAGGCCCCCCTAAACTAAACTAACCTGTACTCTTGTCGTTATTTCTGTAACTAATTGGAGTCATTGCCAAGCATGACGTTAATAGCCTCAGTATGCAACTTGATCCAATCACAGGTTTTTTCTTCTCTTAAAAATCATATACACTACTACACACGATATATACAATCACATATCCGAGCAGTTCTATTCTTTTTTTGTATTGCTTAATTTATACTTATACGCTAGTGTCCCGTGCTGAAAACAGGAGATCTACAAGCTCTTGGATGGGCTAATTTCAGCACTCGACAGTGACACGCATCTAAGTGTAATTCAGGCTTATGCTTAATTTATGCTCCGTCGTATGACGGTGTCGTGCGCCAAAAATAGCTGATTTACAAGCTCGTAGGTCGCCTGTTTTGGTGCTTAACACGTCGTACAGCGAATTATAACTCGGGCTTCATGTCCTCCTCCTGTGTCATTTTCCAGTAGATCTGCAGAAGGGTGCACAAGCTTTACCTGTCAGCTCAGGCCTGTTGAAAAAGCAACATGGACCATTTGAATAAAATATATTTTGTTTCAGTTGAAATGGGATTCTGACGTTCTGCTTAGGAGCTGTTGATATTTTATTTTTTTCTGGGAGAAGTTTAATGACAATTATTTTGGTTTCTTTCCTCTGTAAAAAACAAAACAAAAAACAAAACAAACCAAAAAAAACTAACAAAAACAAACAAACTAGACATTTTCAAGAAAAGACTTCAGCCGACATTCTCAAAACCATTTTTACATTCAGGAGGACTTTCAGCTTTAAGAGGACGCCGAGACACCAAGTTTAAAGTATTCTTTGTAAATAGAGCAACAAGTCCATTGAGGAACCTCCGCATGGACTGATGTGAAACAGGAACTCTTCTTGACTACATGTACCATCATGCACCACAGGTCATACTGCCGATGCAGCTGATTGGCTGTAAGTAACCAATCACAGCTCCTGTCAGACACACAAAACAATAATATAACAAACAATAATTACATTGATAATGATGATGACGACAACAATGATGATGATGATGATGATGATGATGATATTGATAATGATGACGATAATGATGATATCAGTGGTACTTCTTGCAATATACTCTCACCTGCCTCGATGTACTGTATTTAGCAGCATGCAGTTTGTGGAACAAAGAAAAAGAGAAATGCCAACAGATATCTCTTGGCATTCTTAGCCATTTATGGGTAAGTGATTAAGTGTTCATTCATCTTGTTTTTATGATATTTTTTTTATCTATACAATAATTGTAAATAAAGGAACTCAATGTCTTTGTTCATTTAATACTATGCAAAACGTCATGCTTTTCTGATTGTTACTCACCCTTATCCTAGAGTGTGTTGCCGGAATGTTTGTGTCTCAAAAGTCAATAAAACAATGTGATGTAAATTATTTTCCAGCTTGAGGAAAAAGGTATATGACGATGAAATTATGATGATACTAAAGATGATGATGATGGTGGTGGCGATGATAATAATGAAAGCAATTCTGATGTTGACAATGATGATGATGCTTGACTGTCCCATCTATCACACTCCTGACAGGAGCGCAAGTGAAAAAAAAGAAAAGAAAAAACAATAAAACAAAAAAATGAAAAAGCACTTAATAAATCTCCCAGAGCAGCATGACCCAGAATGGTGTGTCCTGGCCCCGTGTGACGTGTCCTGTTCTGATTGGTTCTACATCTCCCAGCCGATGATGGGTGCTACCTTTGATTGGTTCTTCGGAGTTTGCTGTTTTATGGCGTTCTTCTTGTGGCAAAGTAGTTTATATCAATGAAAGTGTTTTTGCAACTGTAACAGAGGTGGCAACACTTTCACTAGCAGATTTTATCATCCTCACAGCCATGCTCCATGGATTGTGATGCTGTCCCACCCTGATTTTGACATGATGGCCATCTCATTCATAGATATAAAACTAGCATATCTTGCAATGACCAAGGGTTTCTATGAAGAAGTCATGACAATGACCTTCAATAAGAATGCTCACAGCACTGAAGGAAGAGGTGTGATCCCGGTAACCATTCCTGTTGCTCACACGTGTATCACGGTGTAATTATGAAACAAGAAGAGTGCTAGACGAGGCTACTCGTGGTGAAACGCATCGTATAAATGGTATAACATCAGTTTCCATTACACAAATGCCCCCCAACGCATTCCCATGGCAAAAAAACTAATAAATGACAGTAAAACAATACCTAAATTGTGTGTGCCCTGAGGCATGCTGGGAAGTCCTTCCCCTATCCAATGCGCACAGAGGGACATTACACAGTCCCCCCTCACCTCTCTTACCCCAGATAATGGGCTCTGGTTCATGAGAGGGTCTCTCTTCTGTGCTGACAAAGAGGCCGGAAAGACACTAGTCAGTCCAGGTGGAGAATCACCTTACTGCCCCCACCACAGTACATGGCTGAGTCCTGAGTACGTAGCTCTCTCCTGAACATGAGAGATGCTGAGGTGCACTGTGTTGACTCTTGAACTTCCGCCGGTGGTTGGAGAGAATGGCAAGCTGGGTAGCCAGGGTGTGGCTGAACCACTCCATCATCATTCTGGGGATGTACTGGAGTGGTGCTCGTTCTTTACTCCGAGCTGCCGACAGATCTCCTGCAACTCCCAAGGCCTCACGTTATGCTCCTGCTCGCTGTGCATTGTGATGGGAAAGGGGCCCAGGATGTTGACCCCTACACGTGCATGCTCAAGGGGAGTGACGACCTGGTACTGTTGCAGTGAAACATTTGAGTGTTAGGTAGGGTCTTTCTGGGCAGTACGCAGGTTTCTCTGGTGGACACACAACTCAACACAAATCTTGCCTGCTCTTGTGCCTGTAGAACCAGGCCCAAAGCCAGCATAGAGTCCTGGAGACTCTGAAGTGACCTGACCTCACCAAGCCATGGACCAGAAATACATGTGGAAGCTACAGGACAGCAGGAGCAAGTAGCAAGGTGTAAGTATGTCTGGAAAGGCTACTAAAGCCTAATTTACTGCATGTATACTCCGTCATACGACAGTGTTGCTTGCCGAAAAGAACACATCTACAAGCCAACAACTTGACACGATGCAACGCATTGTAGCCTTGGTCAGTATCACATCACTATCATGTGACATGATACTGACCATGATACTGACATGATACTGACATGTTAATGTCATGATACTTACCATGATACTGACATGTTAATGTCATGATACTTACCATGATACTGACATAATACTGACCATGATACTGACATGATACTGTCATGATACTGACCATGATACTGACCATGATAATGACATGATACTGACCATGATACTGACATGATACTGACCTGACATGATACTGACCATGATACTGACATGATACTGACCATGATACTGGCCATGATACTGACATGATACTGACCATGATACTGACATGATACTGACCTGACATTATACTGACCTGACATGATAATGACATGATACTGATGATACTGACATGATCATGGAATAACTGAGGTCCGAGCTTCTCAAGCTGTATTGAACAAAGCACATAGCCCATACATCTTTCTGGTTGTGGATTTTCAGGCCGTAAAATAGCTTGGAGCTGTGCGGGAGTCTGACTGTGGGAATAAAGACCAGAAATATAGAATTCCAGACATAGATGAGGTTGTCACTAGCTGTGCACTAGGAACATAGAATTGAGCACAGAGTGCAGGCACAGCCAGGTATTTGTAGCCAGCCAGGTGATTGCCAAATAGTAGACCGCCAGGCAATTGACAGGACACACCTCGCAACATGCAGAACGCAGCTCCAACCTCAACTCAAAGAAGCAGAGAATGTCCGAAAATAGACAGGGCTGCCAAGCAGCCATGACATAACTATTGTTCAATGGCTGCTATACACCATAATGTTATGTACGTGTATGTGTAGTAAACAACACAAATATTGATTCATTCATGGGTTTATTTATATTAGACATGGATTTCATATATTTACTTGTATTAACTTGTTTGAGTTTGATTGTGTGTCAGAAAATGTGTTAGGGATATACATTCGCTTTTGCAAAAGCTATCCACTTATTATTCTTATTGTTCTGTTTATATCTATTATCTTATTATTAAATTCTCAATAACAAGAATTATGTTGTATAGTAATAATATGATATTCACCTAACCTCCTCTATTGTCGCTCTATTCATATATAGTACAAGAGTGGATGGATGGACAGACTGGTGGCTGGATGGCTGGATGGGTGGATGGCTGGATAGATAAATATAGTAGGTACAGCCAGGGCTGTTGTGGTGTTGGTGTATGAATAGTTGAGTAGATTGGAATGTACTACAGTAGGTCAGCTCATGCTATCCATTGAAAAGTACATGGAGGTCTAGAGTCTTGGGCTGACTCTGGATCTTACTATACAGCATGTTCCCTCCACTGGAGGGCAGCATTTGACTGGAGACATTTACAAAATGCCCCAGGTTACTATTCAGCCCTGTATCAATCAAGCATCCTCCTCTCCCAGGGTAGAGGTCTCTCATATGGGGCTCTTTATTATCTTGCTTGCTATCATGTGATTACCAAAACTGATATCCCTCAGTAATTGTATTCCAAAATCTGTAACATTATGTATCTTCTAATATTAAAAAGCAAAACATTAGAATTTACAACAACAACACATTACAATGTAATGTGGGCTGTACTGTGTGCACTGGTAATCTTTCTAGATTGTAGTTGTAGTAATAATAATACATTTTATTTGTAACGTAACGTTATTTGAAGTGTCAGATGCTCTTGTCTTCAACATGGAGGCATGTTCTTTATATCAGTACTGGAGTCTGAAGCACAATGTACTGGCGGGCGGCAGACAGCTCGGGAGTGCCCTTGAGCAAGACACTGAACCAGATGAGGAGGCTGGTGCTCCAACTGTCGGTGTGAGATTGATGTGTGAATGGGTGAATGTGAAGTACATTGTAAAGTGCTTTGAAGGACTGGGAACGCGCTATATAAATGCAGTCCATTTACCAATGACACCTACAAGCCGGCTCTGTCTGACCTCTCTGACAGCACAAGTCCCAAAACTATGCTCATGTTCTGGCAAGATTTACAGCTTAGTCCCTTATTATGCCAATTACAGCATTTCCTAGATTAGCCTATATGGCTAATGAGCCCTAGCCTACGCCATTATCAAGACAGGATAAACAGAGTCTGGTGACAAAATGACTGAGTCTAATGACATTGATAGTAGAGAGATTCCCTTTAACCCATTCAATCTGGGTGCCGCGCTATGAGCTTGTAGATCTGCTATTTTTGAAAAATCGTGAAAATGTGTGCAAATCTTTGAATATATATATTTTTAGAGCGAACATTTGTAACTCAAATCTTTGCTTCTGGGGGTCCCTGGAACTGCGCTATGAACTATGCTGGTATATATAGCCAAATAAATCTTAAAATGACAGCGATGCGTTCCCGGATTGAATAGGTTAACCAATTATGCCCTCTAATAAAATATCTCTAGAGGGATGATGAGGAACCTTCAGTCATCATGCTGTATAATGCCGGATCTGCTTAGCATACTGATTAGACTATGATGTATAATAAATCCTGATGGCTTAGTTCATACATTTGTGGATTCAAGTAGGCTGATGAAAGAAGACAGGCTAATTACATAGATATTTAAGTATAAACGCTTCTGGCTAATGGTGTATCTTCTTTGCCTGTAATATCATGGCTCTGATGAGTGCCACGTGCTTGACAAATCCTAGTCTGTATTTGTAAGATGCGAAAGAGTTCTATTTCTTCATTCATATTCTGCCAGACTGTCATAGAAAATAAGACTATTGTTAAACACTGAAACCCCATACTTAGTTGACCGGAGTCCCCCCAGGGCTCTTTACAAGGCCCCCTCCTGTTTTCGCTCTATACGCTAAATATCTTTGCCGAAGATTTGCGCAGAACACAACGTCTTACGAAGTTGTTGGTCTACTATTGTCGCAGAATATTCAACCCCAGAATAGGGGCACTATGGTGTGGTTAACCCAGATGGCAAGCATCCAGTTTTTAAAATGAGGCCAATAAGGAAGAGCCGTTTCCCCTGCAGTTCTCATTAATGGCCCAGCAGATGCCGCTATTTCCCCGCCCTGCTGGCTGCAGAAGCATTAACACTCCATTCAAGTGAATGAGGTTTTGGGCGGACTTTATACTTGATTGCATTACCCTAGTAAACATTTTCATAAATGCTTTATGTTTTCAATCGTTAGTTTAAGGTCCTTTTATCATTATCAGGTTTATCAGGTTTAATAAATTATGGTCCCATTCATTTTAAAATGAATGATAGGCTAAAGTAGGGTATGCTTCTAGAGCTTCTACTGGTTCTACCAATGGCATTGCATTTCCTGTTGGTTTTCCGAACCGGAAGTTCCAAGATGTTAGATTTGAATTCGCCGCAAAAAGCGGCTTCAAAAGGGGTCTGCAGAAACCAATGGGCTCCCTTCGTCCATATTTCCTACAGTCTATGGGTTAACTACCCTGCGTGGTTGAGCGGAGTACCTCAGGGCTCTGTGCTAGAGTCTTTTCCGTTTTCGCTCTACGCTTAAATATCTTCGCAGCAAATAGCAGATCTACGAGCTTACAACGCGTTGCATGCGACGCGTTGTAAGCTTGTAGATCTGCTATTTGCTGTGAGTGTTTTCCCTCGGAATATGGATCCTGGGGTCCGAGTGGTCAACTAACCGCTGCCATATACAAGTGATGGTTGAACCAATGCAAACGTTTCGGGACCACAACGTTTGAAATGGAGCAACGAGAATGAGGTCAGAGTATAATGATGATGAAGAGGGTTTCTCTGCAGGGCATAATGGATAGAGATGACTGTCACGCCTTACAGGATTAGCCTTCATCAACAGTACACTGATGCGGATCAGATCGAGCTGTGTGTGTGTGTGTGTGTGTGTGTTTGTGTGTGTGTGTGTGTGTGTGTGTGTGTGTGTGTGTGTGTGTGTGTGTGTGTGTGTGTGTGTGTGTGTGTGTGTGTGTGTGTGTGTGTGTGTGTGTGGGTGGGGGTGTGTGCGTGTGTGTGTGTGTGTGTGTGTGTGTGTGCGTGTGTGTGTGTGTGTGTGTGTGTGTGTGTGTGTGTGTGTGTGTGTGTGTGTGTGTGTGTGTGTGTGTGTCGTCTACACATGCACATGGGCACGTGCATGTACATGTGGGAATGCCATGCTTACTATGTTGTGCACATGCCAACACACGCGTGTGCCCTTGTAGAAGTGTGTGTCTCAGTCAATGATGACAGGTTCCCTCTGAACATGAACAGACAAGCAATGAACGTGGCTGAAATACACACACAACTGATCTCTGTAATAACTAGTCTACACTCAATGTGATAATGTGTAAAGAAATAATTAAAACAAACATATTTATTGTACTTCACTTGGCATGTATGCAGTGATCTACTCCCAAGAAATTACAAAAAGTTCGTTTTTTATGTTGCTGTCATGGTGTTTCACAGTATTTTTCTTTTTTTTAATGTTTTTTACATTTGATGACACAATGTAGCATGGCATTTTTTGTATGCTTTTTTCATTGGACGACATTGTGTAGTATGTGTAGTATTTTTTATGGGTCTTTCTTTTACATTGGATGACATACTGTAGGCTACTGTACACACCACACACATACTGTACAGTATACATACATACATGCATACATACTGTACATACAGTAGCCTACTGCAGGGGTTCCCAAAGTTGGGGTCGCGACCACACTTGGGGTCGCGGGACACTGACGGTGGGGTCGCAAAATTATTTTGGGTCATAAAAAAAGAGAAAACCCCCCCTTTCTTTTTTTTTTTTTTTTTTTTTACAGAATGGATGAAATATACTCTAAAATGACTACAAATAGTACATTTTACCATTTTAATACATTACAAATGCACACCGAACGTGCAAGTTTATGTGCATAAATTACCTCGAGGGTTAGGTGGGGTCGCGAGTCAATGGCGAGTCAATAATCGCATTATTTTGGGGTCGCGGGCTGAAAAGTTTGGGAACCCATGGCCTACTGTACATACTGTGAAGACCGTTACCAAACACAGATGCAGGCCAGGGGCAGTTCCAATGCTCAAAAACAATTTATTAAGGGAGTTTCACATTTGCGGGGAGGTGGAACTCAAATAAAGCAAAATCACAACATACTTGTGGTTCCTTCCGTCCATGCAAACACAAAGCTGAAGTGTCAGCCAAGGTCTTAAGTTTCCTACAAACGAAAAGACAAGACAATGTCAGGTTTGTATCAGAATTACATTTTCTAACAGGTTGAACAAGTGGAATATATCGCTTACCGTCCGTGCAGATGTGTCTTTGCAGATGTGCCAGCCATGTCTGAGGAAGGGTGATTCATAGCAACAGCTTGATCAGAACCAACTCAGTGCAGCTGTCCCCAGCTTGTTAGTCAGAGTGCAGGTTTCATCATATCAAGCTGATTGATAATAGAGATTGGCACGTACCTCCTTGCAATGAGTTGGCAGAGGAGCTGGAGCTGGCCGAGGTGCTGAACTCCAGAGTGCTGCCTCTCCCTGTGGAAAGGCTCACCTGAACAGCAGTCAAATAGTGAGACAGACTACACAATTCACACATACATTGTTGCTGTCCGACAGAAACCAGCTAACTCCATTTTGCCGCTTTTGCATTTTTTCCATAAATCAGTGCTATTGAACACCCTTTACGTCTGTGTGTTGATTAAAAACATATTGAACCAATGAACAGTATTAAAAAGTGCTTCTGACGAAACCAGCTAACTCCATTAGATCCTCAAACTTTCTACTAAACCAGCTAACTCCACCAAAGGGGGGTGGAGTTAGCTGGTTTTGCTGACTCCAGGCCCCACCCCCTTTTGACCTCCAACCTCATTGTGAGCTTGGAGGTCCATTAGCTGTTCTTATCAATGATGAACAAAACCTCCTAACTCCACTTTGTGTTTTGTTTTAGTCATTTCCTGAAAAATGAACATTTTGGAGTTAGCTGGTTTCTGCCGGACAGCAGACATATATACATACATATATACATACATATATACATACATATATACATATATATATACATACATATATACGCACACACGCACGCACGCACGCATGCGCGCACGTACGTACGTACGTACATACATACATACATACATACTGTACATACATACATACATACATACATACATACATACATACATACATACATACATACATACATACATACATACATACATACATACATACAGTACATAGATACATAGATACATACATACATACATACATACATACATACATACATACATACATACATACATACATACATACATACATACATACATACAAGGACTAACACTGTTCTAGACGCCTGAACCCTTCTGTGCCATGTTGTACAGAAAATAAATAAATAAATAAATAAACAATGCCATCCTCTCAACTCGTGGGCCCTGGTCGTTAGGTGTGATAGCATTAGCCCTCATTAGCCTAGCATTAGCGTGGTAGCATGCTGCAATGGCATCAGCATGCGTGGTTGCACCTGTCAGGGAGTCACAGTCAGTGAATATAGAGTGGTCTCCCACAGCCCAGGCAGATTGGTGCTGAGTGCATTCAGGTCCACATGCAAGGGCTGATTTCCAGGAAGAATAGCCCTTTAATGGGCCCCAAGTTGAATCCTGCTGCTTCCCTTGGGCCCAATAGAAGCCTGCAGTAACTGACAGTCCTTTACAATCAGCCAACACTGGTGGAGATTTTGAGAGCCCCCAACTCACCCCACCCCCCACCTTCTCCTGTTTTGCTCTTTTTCCTTCTAAAGGATTGATTTTGAAATGATGCTCTGCCCAGAGAGAGAGAGAGCGAGAGAGAGAGAGAGAGAGAGAGAGAGAGAGAGAGAGAGAGAGAGAGAGAGAGAGAGAGAGAGAGAGAGAGAGAGTGTGTGTGTGTGTGTGTGTGTGTGTGTGTGTGTGTGTGTGTGTGTGTGTGTGTGTGTGTGTGTGTGTGTGTGTGTGTGTGTGTGCGCGTGTGTGTGTGTGTGTGTGTGTGTGTGTGTGTGTGTGTGTTCTGTGTATGTATGTGAATGCCAGGCTTGGCAATTGTCTTAATAATGGGATAAGTAAAGACTATGGTTCCTGTTAGGGGGAGGTGGAAGTGGGAATGACATGGGAATCTTAACCATTCAACCACAAAAACATTCAAAAATATTTTGAGCGTAGCCAATCTAGGAGACATTTTTGTATTGCCTTTAATAACACCCAAATGTGGGATGCCTGGGATAAATAGGTTAAGGGAAACTCAAATAAACACATGTGCACACAACACACACATATATAAACATAGACACATGGACATTGGCTGCTTTCATTGCACAACTAAGTTGTCAGGCTGAAACTAATCAGTGGTGATATGGTCATTTTCACTAAAACGTCTCTTGTATGTGAGCATTGTTTCAACATACACTGTAGATTTAGGAGGACAGTACTATCTGTTTATTGTCTCCGCCAGGCCGAAAGGCATGGTGAGAGAGTATGTTTTGCCCCCTGTCCGTCCGTCCGTCCGTCCGTATGTCCGTGTGCCCGTGTGTCCTGTCCGTGTGTTAAGAGCTAATCTCCGGCACCGTTGGCCCGGTCGCTGCCAAACTGTGCACACACACTCCCTGGATGCCAATTCAGAACCTCTGCCCCACATTTTTCACATGGGCCTGTCATAGCGCCACCAGGAGGCCGATTTGTGCAAAACCCATTTTTTCCCATTACTCTTACAGCTTTTAACCAAACGTCATGCAAATCGGTACACAGTATCTCTATAGTCATGTGATCAGCCCGGATCTGTCCGATTTCCCATATTCCATCCTCATTGGCTAAGGTTGGCTTCCAAAGTTTGCAGGATTGGTCCATTTGAACAAAATGCCTCAAATTATGCTCGCAGCTTGCAATTTCTGTGAAATTTCACGTGCACATTCCCACTAGGCCGAGGAAGAAATGCCACCATTTTCACATTGACCTGTTATAGCGCCACCAGCAGGTCTAATTTAGCAAAACACATTTTTGCAATAAAATGCCTCAAATCATGAATGCAGTGTCCGATTGCCGTGAAAGGCCTAAGAATAAATGGCACCCTATTATAGCGCCACCAGGATGCCACAATAACCTACCGGACCTGGCGGAGACCTGTGCTCCAAGGAGCACTTTTTCTAGTTGTCACTGGGACTGTACTGTTTCTAATGTATACAGTATATTGATGAGAATAGTGTACAAGGCAATAACAATAATAATGTACAGGTAATTACACTCTACAAAGGGTGCAGTATTATTCAAATGATCTTTTGAATGTTGGATGTTCAAATACAAGGTGCTTACACAATTGTGTTTTTTAGGCTCCTTATAGCCTAGTCAAAGTGTTTCTGGAAGCTGCTATTGTTTTTATTGTGAAGGAGGGTCATTCAAGGAGACAAATAAACTCAATCTTATAGTGTGCAATGAATGATTGCAATGCATACATCTGACCAGTTGAGGTCCCCTGTGTCTGTATGGGTATTTTAATGATTTGCCCAGTTTAGTAGCTGAAGTGCAACAAACAACAGCATTTCACACAAAGGAAAGTCCAAGCAGAAAACAATTGAGCAAATCAGAGATACCAAATTACAGAAAACAGATATTCCAAATATTCACCAATTGAGTTTTTTACTTGCATTAAACACTTTCAACCTGACATCCCTATTTTGGGCATTTTTTCCCCACAGATAACAGATCTACAAGCTCACAATGTGTTCCATTGCAATGCGTTGTGAATTTTTTGATCGTTATAAGATAGGGCTTAGAGATAAGGTTAATGCTTTTAATGAATGCACAGGATCAGTGGTTCAAAGCAAGCTAGTGAAGATACACGCGATCATTGTCACAGTCAGAGACAAGTTGTTAAATGAGTAATTAAGTATACAGCAAGGCTTGGGAAAACCTCAAATGGATGATAGTTTGCTCCACACCCACTCAGATCTATCTACAGTGTCCTACACATCACTGTTTATCAAGCAGTGATGTATCCAACAGCAGCAACAATAATGCCAAAACATGAATAAACAACAAACACCTACAGTAAATGTGACTTAATTAATAATTATAACATTAGGTGGCGGACCTCTCTCTCTCTCTCTCTCTCTCTCTCTCTCTCTCTCTCTCTCTCTCTCTCTCTTCCCTTGGGTCCAATAGAAGCCCACACACACACACACACACACACACACACACACACACACACACACACACACACACACACACACACACACACACACACACACACACACACACACACACACACATTTGTGTGTGCGTGTGCGTGTGCGTCACTCCATCCCTCTATGACAGCCGGTGGACAGGTTTGTGATTGCTGTGCCACCTCTGACCCCTATAGTTAGCACAGCCCGTCTCCCTCACTGTGTAAATGCTGGGATGTCAGCCTGCGATAAGTGAAATGACAGATTCAGAGGAAAGATACCGGGTCTCATTTTGCTCAGAATGATCAACATTCTATCCAGGGACTAGAGTTATGCTCCGTCGCCGCTTGACGGCGGCGCACGCCAGAAATAGCCGACCTACAAGCTCACAACGCGTCGCATCCGCCACGCATTGTGAGCTTGTAGGCTGGCTATTTCCTGTGGGTGACGCCGTCGAACGATGAAGTCTAAATCAAGCTTACGGATTAGTTGAGGAGGAGGTGAATGATAACGGAGAGAGACAGA
>NC_137612.1:35054535-35069535 GCF_963280865.1 Gymnoscopelus braueri | reverse complement strand
AAAATTGTGCTTCAGTGCAGTCTAAAGCTTTCACTGTGAAGTGACCCATGTTTGAATATCCTAGAGGCGTCTTGATGAAATACTCAAACAAATTGCTGTTGATATGAAGATGTGGGGTGTTGGCTCTATTGAGTGGACGGTTTATACACATTGAAGGAGCATTTGCATTCACAAGCCACCGAATGAATGGCAGCTATGGCTGCAATTATGACGTTGTCATTGTCAACCAGTTTCCCACATGGGCTCTGATCCAAACATATCAAACATATCAAATGGAGATTTCCACAGGAATGGACATGTTTCCATTCAGACTTTAACACAACTAGGTTGATGTCCAGTCCAATACATTTTTACAGCACTTTTCCCCCGACACGGTTGAGGCAGATGGCCGCCCACCAGCTGCCAAGTCTGCCTGACGTTTCTTCCAGTTAAGGGGGAGTTTTCCATTGCCACTGTCGCAAAAATTGCTTGCTCAGGGTGGGACAATGTCGGGTGTCTGCTTTACATGAAAAGTGTCTTGATTTGACACTTTAATAAAATGTAATTGAAAAATGTGTGTGTGTGTGTGTGTGTGTGTGTGTGTGTGTGTGTGTGTGTGTGTGTGTGTGTGTGTGTGTGTGTGTGTGTGTGTGTGTGTGTGTGTGTGTGTGTGTGTGTGTGTGTGTGTGTGTGTGTGTGTGTGTGTGTGTGTGTGTGTGCGCGTGTGCGCGCGCGCGCGCGTGTAAGTATGTGTGTGTGTGTGTGTGTGTGTGTATGTGTATGTGTATGTGTATGTGTATGTGTGTGTGTGTGTGTGTGTGTGTGTGTGTGTGTGTGTGTGTGTGTGTGTGTGTGTGTGTGTGTGTGTGTGTGTTCATGCTAATTGCCTAAAAGGGGGCGTTGCAATGGGAGTCGTCTATTGCAAAAACGTGCGTAACTTCCAAGTATATTCACAGATTTGCACAAGATTTTGTGGAATGGTTGGTCATGACCCGAAGAACAGCTCAGTAAATGGCAAAACAGGGGTGTGGCAGTGATGTGGCCTATAAGACAGCATATAGACATGTAGACAGCATATGAAAACAACCGTCCATCTTGTGATAAAGTCACCAAAGATGTGTTGATAGATTTATTGGAAACAAAAGATATAGGACAAGTAAGACGCGTGAACGCTGGAAGCGAACGCAGCTCGAAAATATTGTGTATTTACGGACTTGTAATCTGTGTTATTTCACCGTGATGGGGAGAGAACATTGACATTGTGTGTGTGTGTGTGTGTGTGTGTGTGTGTGTGTGTGTGTGTGTGTGTGTGTGTGTGTGTGTGTGTGTGTGTGTGTGTGTGTGTGTGTGTGTGTGTGTGTGTGTGTGCAACCCGATCTCCAGAGATTACCGTAACATTGCACGGAACGAGTGCACTTCATTCCGTGGATAGCCGCCTCGGAACTCCCGAATTGCGTGCATATGGTACGGCGCTGCCTTGTGACAAAACCATTTCGGAGGCGCGCAGTCACAGGCGAATTGTCCCCCCGTGAAGGACCACCGAGGGAGCTAAGGCGACCGAGTTGCCGTCCTGAACGGTGGGACATTCGCCTGTGCCTACTCAGCGCCGTTTGAGTTATGTACCGATAGGCACAGAATCGTAAATTTTATTGTGGGGACTGCTCTGCTTCCGGGTTTTTCCGTGTTGCGACTGGTTACGCCCACCGTGGGACTCGCCGTACATATGCACGCAATTTGGGAGTTCCGAGGCGACTATCCACGGAATGAAGTGCACTGTTCCGTGCAATGTTACGGTATTCTCTGGAGATCAGGCTGGTGTGTGTGTGTGTGTGTGTGTGTGTGTGTGTGTGTGTTTTGCAGGCTGTTGTGCATTTTAATCAGAGCATTGTCTACATTCCTGCACTCTGGCGCACTCTGGCGGCTGCACACAGGCAGTGCACGCACACAGAGACACAGAGACACACACACACACACACACACACACACACACACACAACCCGAGCACGGTTTCATAGTAAGCTGCACTTGGGCCGTGGTGGTCATGCCAGGTATTTTTGACAAGCAAGCTTTCCTATCCCACTGGAACCAAAAACAGATATAGATCCCAGTGACCCTGAGAACTACAGAGGCTCTGTGCTCAGCACAGAGCCTCTGTAGGATCTCCACACCCTAACCCCATGCAGCCATGAAGAAGCTGATAGTCGTATGCTATTGCTACTGCATGTTTCACATGACATTGATGTTGTCGTCTTTTGATGATGGTGCAGCCCACCAAATAACTGCATGGTGCGGACCAAAGATGTCAAGTGCCCTTCCGATGTTCCATGCTTTGACAGGTTGCCACACTGTATCCAGCTTTGTACATGGAAAGAAGGCATCATGGTCATTGGTCAACATGGAAGTCACTGCCGGAACTCACAGATGCACTGCTGCACTATCAACACATCTGCCAACTTTGGCACTTTTATCAGAAAATGAACAATAGGTTAGCTATGCCGCCCCACTACTAACGGTGGCATTAGAGCGGCTATTGTCAAAGAGTGGTATATGTACCCCTGGGGTACGTGCATTGGGGGGGGTATGTGAAATTAATCTATGATACCTTCCCAAACCATTCTGTTGAATGGCCAATGGCACTGCAGTCTCAGTACCATAAATAAATGCATGCATCCTAGCCATAGTGTAACAAGAAAATATCATCACAATGCCTACTCTAAAATATAAGGGATAATATTCATAAAATATGAATAGTTTACCACAGTGGTTTTCAACCTTTTCTGGATCAGGGCCCACTTGAATATCATGAAAGCATCTGCCGTGTTAAGTGGTCAGATGGGTGGGCCACGTGCATATTCAGAGCATGTTTGCATTAGAGGAAAGGCCATGGGGTCACCAAATCAGTAGGGGTCATCCTTGCTGAGAGCTGCCAAGTTTCTTGGCAATATGCCCGTTATATTTTGAGATATTTTGTGTGGAATTGTATATTTTGGCCTTGTGGTAGTGCTAGAGGAAAGAAACATTGGGTCACCTAAATCAGTGTGGGTGATCCTCTTGGGGTCATGGAGGTGCACAGCACATTTCGTGGCATTCCAGCCTCTAGTTTTTAGAGATGTTATTTGACAGATGGCTGGAACGAACGACCGTCATCCACTAGTGGGGCTAAAGAAAAGTGTTAGTTCAAGCCTCCATTTGTATCCAATCAGAAGAGAGAACTGGTACAGGATAAAGAAGTGAAATTGGAAGGGATGAAACCTAAAAATGAGCAGACACATTCGGAAGTGGAACGCTGTCAAACTGAAGCTGATAAATGATCTTTGTGGAGTTCCCTCTCCTGATTGTATAAAATCTATATCCCGACCTGAACATGTATTTCACGAGGAGAGGAGACCCCTGTTACTGAATTATATTACAACGATTACTATCACTATTTTTGTTTTATTACAAAAAACATATTTTTCATACATATAAACCAATCATCATAAATTGAAATGTACCACATGACTCAAAGAATAGACTGGTGCACATGCTTATATGTTGTTGTTTTTTTAAATACAGTACATAGGCCTATCTTTAATCGTGTTTTGAGTGATCAAAGCCAAACCTCTTGGTGATCAAAATGTTAGTCCTTAAATCATCTCTGATAAACAAACAAACTGGAAAACTTCTTGTGACCTTATCCTGGGAAAATAATAGGACCGCCAACAAAGACAGAGACAGATTCAGATGGACATAGATTGATAGCACTGGGATTTTTTTCCCCCAGAGAAAAACAGATCAAAGCGACGAGACCACTCACATGCAAATTGATAGATTCCAAGGTAAACACTGTTATGTAACCTAGAAAATAAATACAAAGACAGCACACACAGCTTTATCAACACTCCTCTGCACTGTACAGCAGTGGTTTCCAAAGTGTGGTCCGAGGCCGAGGCACACTGTTGTAGCCATGAGACAAGTCCAGGTGTGCCTTGGGATTTTGTGACAACTTATTACAGCAATGTAACCATACATAAGATTATGATTTTTTATTTGTATTTACTATATCAGTACTTTGTGCGCACTTATTATTATTTCCTGATACAGAGGGAAGTTATACCATAAATACACAAACACACACACACGCACACGCACGCACGCATGCACGGACGGACGCAAACATATCATTTACAGTATATAAACCACTTCAAACAGACATCCCCATTTTGGGCATGTCATTATATAACATTTTAAAACGTATTGAATTGAATTGTCATCGATCGGCTATTTTTGCGACTATGTGAAAATATGAATTAGGGCTCATGTGGTTAAACTTTTTTATTTGGCATTAGTAAATAACAAGACTGCGTCCAATAATGGAACAGCTTTATGTGGGTATCAGACTTCATGATGTGTGCTTTGAGACTTTTACTAAAAAGTTTGAAAACCACTGCTGTTCAGAATGTGTTTCTCTATTTCACGCTCCACCTTTCTCTTTCTACAGATCTGCACCTTTTACCCTCCATCCAACACTATATAGCTCTGTCCATCGATCTATTTCTCTCACGTTTACTGCACCTTGCAAAGAAGTGATGATGGGTATCTTAGCAACAGGCTCTTTCTGGCCTCCTTGCTGGACAGCCGAGAGACTAGACTTCAGCAACCAATGGAGAGACAGCTTTCTGGCCTCCAAACTGCACGGTGGCCAATCGCGATGGAACATCTCAATCCCTCTGGAGTCAGTAAGGTTAGAGGAGACTGACCTTTTCACTGTCTTGTCAACAGAACGTCCAATCTCAGAGTGAAAGGTGTTGCATTATTTTCAGAAAGATCAGTGATTCTCAACCTTTTCCGGATCAGGGCCCACTAGAAAATCTTTCAAACCTTGAAAAATTTGTTTTCATTGTACGTTTTACTGTGATACAGATAAATAGGAATTTATACTATGTTTGTTCCATTAATCCAAGACAATCTAATGATTGATCATTAAAATAAACATGCTCTGAAAATGCACACGGCTGCCGTGTTAAGTGGTCAGGTGGGTGGCCTGCGAACACTTTCTAGATTTTCAAGTGGGCTCTGATCCAGAAGAGGTTGGGAACTACTGGTGTATACAGAGTGCTGTCTTTAATGTTTCATTGTCTCTCGGCACCTTGCTGGGAAGCACGAGCCAAGCTGGAGAACTAAAACGTTAATTCCCTGTATTGGTCATGTTTGTTGACTTTGTTCTAGTACAATATGTCCCTGGAAACAAAAGGTCTCTGTTTGTATTTTATACTCTATAGGTCTCCCAACCAATTATTCACTGTCAGAGCTTACATTTTGAATTGTGTGTGAGTACGTTTACAAGGCCAACTCTCTCTCTCTCTGCTACACAAGGAAGGAATTCACCTGTCGATACGACAAGATGGGCGGCCAAGCCGGCCATCTTCCTGAGGGATTTGTGCAAGAGCAGTTTAAATAGCTATTTGGAAATGTCTTTGCTTTTTCAATGGCTTTATAAAGGTTCAGGTATATATATATATATATATATATATATAAATATATATACATATATATACATATGATATGCATGTTATTACTGTTCTCGTGTTCCCAATTGTCTTCACAACTTCATTATTTTGGCTTCAACCACATCAAGGATTTCCATTCTGATGATGTTGTAGTAGGCAATATAAAGAGCTTGACTCTGCCTGAAAAGCACAGTGAGTGTTTGCCAGCCACTTTGGGTGGCCATACTTTTTATGCATGGCACTTCCTTTTAGCCCCTAATGACGAGTGACCCTCATGTGAAGGGATTCTCACAGACTAGGTCAGTTTCTTAGAGCCAGAGGAGTTCCTAGTACACCAAGTCTATCACGCCTGGAAACCAGGCAATCAACGTGTATACGAACACATCCTACAAAAAAATAATCCTTTTAAGCCAATGAGGTAACATTTGTTTGTTCTTTCCGAGAAGCATGTGTTATTAAGACTTTATGACTTTATGACTGCTCATCCATCATCAGCCAACGACAGCTGCTACCAAACATTTTTAATGAGGAAAACCATCCGCTTACGCTGGAGTGCACTGTGACTTTTAGAGAGGACAAAAGGGTGTGAGTTGGTATGCTAAAAGCAGAGCCACAGGAGCACATGGACTGACAAAGGGAACAAGACCAGTGACATCAATTCATAAATCAAATGGGGTTGCTTCCTCTTTGAAGATCAAGACTTGACTTCCCACAAGATCTCAGCAATAGCTAAAACGTTTGTGTACTTTTGAGATGTGATTTAAGGAACTCATTATCCCAATCTTTTCTTTTCTTTTCTTTTCTTTTCTTTTCTTTTCTTTTCTTTTCTTTTCTTTTCTTTTCTTTTCTTTTCTTTTCTTTTCTTTCTTTCTTTCTTTACTTTTTAGATCCTTTTGCAGTAGGCTATAGGTTTTTAATAAATGTCTCCACATGGATGGCCTATCAATACTGACTTAAATCCTGGTGTGTTTTTTTTGTCAGCAAACATTGTTTTGAAGATGATAATGACAGTTATATGTTTTGAATGTTAGACATTGATTTGACCAATAATCATTGAGGAATATATTCAACTGCTAAATTGTATATCTTTGTCACCTAATGTATATCTAAAGCCACCACAACTTTTAAGGTTGCATCTTCACAATACAACATTGTAGTGTAGACAGTAGCCTAATACACAGAAGAAGCCTACATCTATATAAAACTACTTAGGCTAGCTATTGATAACACTTCATTGTGTCATAACAATTCCTCAGTAACAACCTAACCCTTAAGGATAGAATCAAGAATCACGGTTATCCATCCTGAGAATATCTAAACTAGCCATATCAACTCAGGCATCTTACTGTATCTCTTCCCCTCCTGTTTTGCCCGTCTCTCCTTGTCACACTGCTGTGTGTCTGTCTCAGCGCACTTAGTTGTTACCACATGGCTTTTATCCAAGTGGAGGCGCAGAGAGTAGAGCGCAGGGAGAGTGGGAGCGCAGTCACACGTTATCCACAGGCTGGTAGGCTACAAGATACCGTCGCTCTGCTCCCTCTGGGATCTTCTTTTTATAGACAAGAGACTTTGCAAACCAACTCACACAACAACGCGGGACCAGAAATTTCTCCCTTTCTTTTTTGCCCCCCTCTCACTTCTTCTCAATTCTATCGCCCCGGGTCAGGCTTAACCATCCCTTGTTTTGTATAGCCAATTGTTGGTGTGCATCATCACAGAGGAGCCAAAGGAGGATTGCCGCTGTTCCAATCTAGATCTGTGAGTAAGACGAAGTTACTAGTCTTTGTGTTTATTTGGAAAACTAGTTCATTACCCTGATCTCCCATGGAGGATAGGCTGTGTTTGTGTTTGTTTTCTTTCTTTCAACCTGTAACCAACCGGACACTTTAATTTCACTGTAGCCTAATAATTCAGAATAATTACAGTATGACTGGATTTGCAAGCAAGCAGGGCGTGATTGATGATGCTCTTTTGCCAATTAACTAAATAGTTATTGTACATAATGAGGTAATTTTTTAGAAAGAGCTACATCCCCGAAATAGAGTTTGTAAGTCTGTTAATGGAATTGAGGTGTCCTTCAAGTTTGATATTACCTTTACTCGCCACTATTACAGTATTAACAACACTAACAACAAAGTCCTATTCAATCACATACTGTAAGATAGGGAATTTACAGTTCCTTCAGCAATCATGGATGATTCACATGTATTGCAGCATACTATTCAGCACAGTGAAAGGAATAGTGAATTAACTGCCAGTTGATTCCACTCTGGGTTAATCCCCTGTATTCCCATTTACAGCAACAGGTTATTCAATACCCCTGGTTGTTTCTGTTTTGTCTGTAGTCTATTGAGTAAGCATAGGTTGTAGATGTCGGTTTGTGAGGTGAATGTCAACTTGGTGAAAAATATTACATTTGGCAGGAACAATAGTTTGAGGGAGATTCTCGGGGAAGAGCGGATTCAGAAAAAAGCAAAAGCTAAAGATGTTTCATCACCTTCCACCCAGATTTAAACAACAGGCTATACGATGCATGTTTTCTTCTATGTTTAATGCTACTGCAGCTGCATAAATGAGGATAATGACAGATGGCATCCTCTTGCTGGTAGCTTTACTTATACTGTACCATACTATACTGTACTATACTGCACTATACCGTAATATTCTGTACTATACTGTACTATACTGTACTATACCATACTATTCAATACTGTACTAGACTTGTACTTAGTACTTAAGGTCCTTACACACCGGCGAATATGCGAATATATGCAAAATTCGGACTCGTTCCGAATAATTAAAATACGCTTTTTCGCTTCGCGAAACTGATGTGGACGCTTGCATTGACTTTATAAGGTTTTTAAAAAAAAACATATTTATTCGCATGAAGAATTCGCCCCGGTGTGTAAGGACCTTTAGACTTGTATACTATTTATGTATACAATTGCCAATCATCACAAAAGTTGGACACGTCACTCAATGATGGTATGGCAATCCAAACAAACAAAGTGATCAATTGGGAGGGAGCCTTTCTTAGTAATGAGCTACTGTAACAGGTGTCAAATATTAGCTGGAAATCTTTCAGTCAACTTGAACATTTGCCTTTCTTCTGCATGGAGAGTAATGTGGGGGCGGGGTTTAGCACCATGGGGACAGTCCCATTGATTCCACAGTGCCAGGGAAGATATATAAATCCACCAAAGTCACTGAGTCCATTTAAAGGTCTGGTTATGAGGTCACATCCATTTTGTTTTCAATCCATCTTTCCTGTCCTCAATCAGCGGGCTGTTGGAGCGTCATGACAGCAGAGAAGAGCGGGCCCGTTGTAAACGGTAAATCGGAGGACAAGAGGGACGAGGAAGGGTCCGAGTCCAGTTCGGACGGGATAATCTACACTGAGAGAGGCCACTGGAACAACAAGATTGAGTTTTTCTTGTCTGTGGCCGGAGAGATCATTGGCCTAGGTAACGTCTGGAGGTTCCCCTACCTCTGCTACAAGAACGGTGGAGGTGAGTTATCTGTCAATTATAACTGACCTAAAGCAGGGTACCTGCCAGAGAGTGGAGAAGGTAAGACAGGTTCCCACACGTTTGCTACAGTAGATCATTCTTAAATGTCTGCTAGAAGAGGTTAAGACAGGTTCCCATATGTCTGCAAGAACATTAGAGACGGTAAGACAGCTTGCCATACATTTGCAAGAACATTAGAGAAAGTAAGACAGGTTCCCATACGTCTGCAAGAACATTAGTGGAGGTAAGACAGGTTCCCATATGTCTGCTAGAACATTAGAGGTGGTAAGACAGGTTCCCATAAGTCTGCTAGAACATTAGAGATGGTAAGACAGGTTCCCATACGTCTGCAAGAACATTAGAACATCATGTTCAGTAAGACAGGTTCCCACATCTACTAGACCACTGGTTCCCAAACCTTTTAGCTCGAGACCCAAAAGAGAAATTTGATGTCTCCCCAGGACCTAAACTAGTGAAAATAGACGATCTACAAGCTCACAACATGTCGCATTGCGACGTGTTTCCAGCAGCTTGTAGATATGCTATTTTCACTACTTCTTTCACTACTTCCCTCCAATACATTTTTTTTTTATGGAATTATTTTGAAAAACATTAGAATTTATTTGTGATAACAATAATTAAAAACAAAATGTAGGAAACAAAAAATAAATGGGCATTTACTCGCGACCCATAAACATTGGTCCGTGACAAACATATGGGTCCCGACCTACTGTTTGCCAACTGTGTACTAGAACATTAGAAGAGGTAAGACAAGTTCCAATAGAGCACCGAAGTCTGGCGTAATTTACGCATTCTACCTGGGTCGCGTTTTTTCCCCCATTCTGAATTCCCATAGACGTGTTTAATATCGCGTCAAATAAGTACTGTGTTCCAAAAATAAACTATGATCCCGGCTGTTTGACTCATATGGATATGAAGCATCAACTGAGAGTGAGAAATCGCTAATGTTACCGCCGCCGAATTAGTTACATTCTCGCCAGAAACAGACTGTATCAAATATGAGTGACTATCATATACGATACAGAACCACCTCCCTGACAATATCGCCGGGACAGTTTGTTTATTTTTGGACAATATGAGACGATTCTAAGATGACCCAATGTTATTCTCCATAGAGAAATTACTTCCGCTACCCAGGCCGCTACCCAGGGGATGAACGTGTGACGTCAGGACTTCGGTACTATACATCTACAATTTACAATTATCTATGACGTATGACTCCAAAGCTGGGCAAGGTTTCAGCCCAATCCAGCTGCCACTGACTTCCATTGCAAAATCACATAGATATTTCTGTGATTTTGGTGATTTTTTAAACAAAAATGCATGGAGGTACTTCCTTGACGTAGGCTACTGGCAGTATGCACAAGAAATGTAGCGTTGATCGGTCCAGCGGTGTGTGAGATTAGCACAGACAGACAGACCCATTTGTAGACGGCTAGCCTTCTACAGAGCCACTCCATAAAAATGTTGTGGCGTGTCTATGTTCCCTGGGTTCTATGTTCCCCGGGTTCTATGTTCCCCGCTTACCTAAACCTAACCCTAACCCTAACCCTAGTGGGGGAACATAGGGATGACCCCAAAAAGGTAAGTCAGGTTCCTTAATCTCCAAACACTACATTCTTATGGTATAATATGACACAATCTCTGTCTCTGTCATACATAGTAAAATGTATGTATCTTGTGTATGTATTACTAGTGCAGTAGCAGTTGAAGCAAAATGAAAATGGCCGTGTGCACATTGCGCTGTCGCTTGCTGCAGGCATGCAGTTTATTGTTTTAACGTGCAGTAGTTATCTTAATGATCATTTAAGCATCTATGTGTTCATGTGTTTTTTGTTGAAAAATACATCAAGCTATTTTTATCACCATAGTAGCCGTCTGTTGGTGTCGGCTCTCAGGTGCATTCAGCTATTAAAAAAATAATAATCTTTCCCCGACTTAATTTGACTGCCAGTCTGTAGTAATCTGCAGTAGTCTGTTTGGTGGGGAGCTACCTTTTGACATCAATCATGTGACCCACCAACTTGGGCTATTCTCCATAGCCTACTGTATTATGCGAATAAAGGGACACCGGCAGACACTCACAGAGATTCCTGAGAGGATGTTTCCCTCTAGCCATAGTAGCTGTATGACTTCACGGCCACCTCATAATGTATAACATAATTACTGTACGCTACATGTGCATTGCATGTGTATTACAATATGATCATTTTATTAATTTATGTCATCATTGAGTTACCGCCCGTAGCTTACTATGCTACAGCTGAATTCAGAAAATATTTTAAACAAGGATTCCAGATCCTGGTATTAGACCTCTCCTTGTATTTTATACAACATTCAAATGGCTAAGTAGCACAATGCGATATTCGAATGCCAGTCTTCCTGCTTTTGGAATATTTACGTATTCTCAATATATCCTGCACAGTACAATCCTCAGTGTTAATGTAACTCTGCGTGTGTGTTCCTGTGTTTGTGTGAAGGTGCGTTCTTCGTTCCGTATGTCATCTTCTTCATATGCTGTGGTATTCCTGTGTTCTTCCTGGAGACGGCTTTGGGTCAATTCACCAGCGAGGGAGGAATCACCTGCTGGAGGAAGATCTGCCCGCTGTTTGAAGGTAACCACACACTTGCTTTATCTCTTCAGTGTGTACATGGATAGCTTTTGTGTACAACATTTGCTAACGTTATATTATCTATCTGGTGTCAAAAATCATGAAAGTCTATGTCAGTGCTTCACCTTTGCTATACATTTTTTTACAAAAATAAATATCAATATATTTCCTTCCATCTTCCCTGTATTACATTTGTTGGATTGTTGGAACAACCGCACAAGCAAGATACTAAGAACAGGAAGAGCTAAATAATGTTTACTCTTTCTAGCACTTTTAGAATTCTATGCAGTCTTTTACATCATTCTGATACCAATCCTTCTCTACCTACGCCTAGGAATTGGCTATGCAACCCAGGTGATTGAGGCCTATCTAAATGTCTACTATGTGGTGATCTTGGCCTGGGCTATCTTCTACCTCTTCAACTGTTTTACCACCGAGCTACCATGGGCCACCTGTGGCCACTACTGGAACTCAGGTAAGAACTGCTGGGAGAGGGGAGAAAAGTGGAGAGTGACTTTCCTCTGCAAAATTAAGATCCATTATCTTACTTTTAAGATATCCATTTAAGATGTCATCTATTTCATTTCAGGCAAAAACAAACAAATTATTGTTTTACCCTCACACGGTCGTCCTTTTATTGCTGGAACATTATTTGTAATTGAAGACCATCTAGTAGTATTCAAGAAAAGAGGAAGAGTTATGACAAAAAAATCTATATTCAAATTGGCTAATGGGAGGGCGGGCACACCGGCGGGCGGACCTCTGACGGCACTCTGACTCAGCCATAACCATATAAGGGGTTCCGCAGCTACGCCCAAATATGGAGGGTGTCGTCATGGCATCAGCAGCAAACAAATCAGTCAGCTCCTATATGGGCACAAAAGGGGGCATGCCCATACATATGGGCATATACTGATGACATCAGCGATCTACATACATGGGCATAAAAGGGACAAGGACCTACAGATACAGAGATCCGGTTGTCCAGAGCCACAAATCCATAATGGTCATGTGAATAATGGGACCGGCCAACTTCAAACTAGGTATGCGCAGCGACAAGGACTCGAGGGAGTGCGGTGCCCGCCGTCGAGTAGTTTGGATATCCAGTTGTCCAGAACCGCAGAGCCAACCAATATGCCCATATATGAGTATTCCAATATATGGGCATATACTGATGACATCAGGGATCTCCATATATGGGTGAAAAAGGGACACAGACAGACAGGGACAACGGGTACACCCCTGACACTATGACTCAGACATATAGGTCGGATCTGCCGTGCGACGAAGGTGTGAGGGCCGCGTAGCAGCCCAAACTCTAGATGTGAGGGCCGCGTAGTGGCCAGAACCTCTAATAAAGAAAAATGGCATAAATATTCCAGATCCAGGCACTCGAAAGGCCATCTATATTTCTCAAACCTAGCTCAAGTGCCTGGTCCTGGATTATTTATGCCGTTTTATCTTCTCTGGGCATAACTCATCCTATCTCCTTGAATAGTATTCGCTTCCCTTCCCTGAGCACTGGTCATTTGAGACCTCCTACCACCTCTCTCTGTCTCTGTCTCTGTCTCTGTCTCTGTCTCTGTCTCTGTCTCTGTCTCTGTCTCTGTCTCTGTCTCTGTCTCTGTCTCTGTCTCTGTCTCTCTCATACTGTACCTTTACACTAGTCACCTTTAGTAAAAACCCATTTCTTATCACCATATGCTGTAAACTGTGTTGTTTTTCCAAAGCATGAGATGTCACTCTGTTTCCACAGATAACTGTGTTGACGGCCAAACGAATTATACCAACTTTACAAACCCCAACGCCACCTCTCCAGTCATCGAGTTCTGGGAGTGAGTACATCATTTTCTAATTTTCTCTTCGCCTCATTCATGCAGACAAAATTGTTTCCGTTTCAATGACAGGGCTACAGAGGACCAAAACAGTATGACATAGTTGGATATAGTTGTGACTCCTACCCACATCATGGGGGGGGGGGGGGAAAGGGAGTATTTACATGTCTCTTGGGGAGGGGAAATTACTTACTTTTACCTATATCCAAATAAGAATGTCTTATAGGACAAGATAAGGATAAGACTGTCTCTCCCAAACACAGTACAGACTCCTCATTAGCAGTGTCAGTGTAATGCCATTCCTTACCTACAGTCTTTTTTCATCAAATACTGAGTATTGATATATGACGGTTACCCTTTGGTTCTGCGAATAATGTCACAATTTATCCCATTTTGACAGTATTCATACTTATGAATATACAGGGGTCTCCCAGAGCTCTATACTCGGTCCACTCTTTTTTTCCCTCTACACCAAATCACTTCGCTGAAAATAGCCCATCTACAAGCTAGACACGTCGAGTCCCTAAAGCGATTAACCGTAACAGCGGTTGCCAAGTCTGTAGCCTGAAAAGCAACACAGCTGATAGAATGGCAGCTTCAGTTGACTGTGTCACTGACCCTGCTATAACTTTTCACCCAATAATTAGTCAGCCCTTTTCATATTCTGTGTCAACAGGCCTCGGAGGGCCAGCTGTCTCCCAGCTAGACCCGTGTGTATGGCAGCGAATCAGGCCCTGTCAGCGTGTTATGCTTACCACACTTCCTGTCGCGCTGCCGCGCCTGCCAGAGGATACACAGTAAAATCCGGAATGTTAATTGAACAACAAACACTGACCGGGCCTAGTATGCACTATGCCAAGGAAGACAGTCACATGTTGCACTGTATGTACAGTGTGAACAGAAAATAGAACTGTAGAGTAATCTCCCAGGAATCGCTTAAGATATCGTTACTGTCGGGCAGAAACCTCTTATCTCCATATTTTGAGTTTTATGTTGAGTTTTTTTGTGTGTAAATTAATGCCTTACTCATCATACTACAGTGTCACACAAAAGTAGCAAAAAATTGCAAAAATCTAAACGTGTTGCATCGCGAAACGTTTTGAGTCTGTAGGTCTGCTATCTTTGCTGTTTTTTGATGGATGTAGCATTTTGGATGTATGAGGTTTCCACCCGACATCAACGATATGAAGCGTTCCCACTGATGGTAGAAAAAGACTACCGGTGCGTGGTAAACCTTGTGTGTGTGCGCCCGTGCGCGCGTGTGTGTGTGTGTGTGTGTGTGTGTGTGTGTCCACACCTCGCTCTCCCCATCCACTGACCAGCGACAGGGCTTCTGTTGGACCTTGGCCTGTGGACAGCCACCAAGAACATGTCACTATGATCAATGGCTGGTCAGGAGCTACGGAGTGAACTCAGTGGCAAAGCATTGGCAGCTCTCTCTGCTCTCTGTGCTGTCGCCCTGGCCGCGAGTCAGAGAACAGGAAGTAACGCGTTGTCAGTTTACCACCACTGACGAGCTGTGATGTCATTATCACTGGTGAATGAAACACCTTGC
>NC_137612.1:35032035-35049535 GCF_963280865.1 Gymnoscopelus braueri | reverse complement strand
TGTCCCTCCAGCCGTAGATGGAAGCCATGTTTGTGAAAATGAGTTATGCGACTGTGGCTGGCCTGGTTAGGCTCTGATGGAGACAGTGATGAACATCACTTTGACACTCCCACAGCCCAATACTGCTATTTCTGGCTTTTTTGTCTTTCTTTCTCAGTGTGTGTGTGAGTCTGTGGGTCTATGTGTGAACATCTGTGTCAGTGAAAGACAGAGTGGGCTAAGTGCTCTCTCTGTCCCCTAACACCTGATTTATACTTTGTTGCTTGCCGGTATCTCACACCAAAAATAGCAAATCTACAAGCTTGTAGATCGGCAATGTTCGTTGCGAGACACAACACAACTAAAGCATGATTCTGGCTGAACTCTAGTGTCTCAGCTGTGCTGAATTTCTCCTACGTTCTCCTCCTCCTCCACATCCTCCTCCTCTTCCTCCAGAGAATATTGCTGATGTCGGGCAGAAACCTCATATCTCCGTGTTTTAACTTGTGTTATTGCATAAATGAATGCCATACTTCATCATACTACAGTGTCACACAAAAAAAGTAGCAATAATAGAAGATGTACAAGCTTGTACTGTAGGTTGAGTATGTAGATGATGTACAGTACTGAGTCGATGCACTCCCACCGCAGAGCAGTTGTTCATAGTTACTTGGCTGTAACTAAAAATGTCCTGTGCCTCCGTGTCATCTCATCATCCTCCTCTTTTGGTATGAAAATAATAACTATATAAGCCATTTGACTATGGTGGGAGCCGGTCTGCACCTATCAGACAGAAATGATATTGTTTAAACTGATGCTATAGGTTCTAGGTTTACCTATGATCCTAGATTACTGAGGCACTGCACCGTCTCTCTGCATTTGATGTACTGTATGTGTTTACCTTGCTTATGTAAGTCGCTCTGGATAAAGAGCATCTGCTAAATGCCTAAATTGTAAATGTACACTTTCCCAGTGACCAAATTCACATGGCTTGTAGATCTGCTGTTTTTGGCTATAGCGACACCACCGTACGACGGAGGATAGATTAAGAACTGGGCACTGGCATTATAGCGGAAGCTGTAGAGGAAGAATTTCCTTAGGGCATGGGGAGGTTAATTTAACTTAACTTAACATAACTTAACTTATACAATTAATAGTAGTCATTAGCCAGTTTCACATTCAATGTTCAGGGTGTATGTGAACATGAATTTACAGTATGTCTTACATTATGCATGTGTGTGTGTGCGTGGTGTGTGTGCGTGTGCGTGTGCGTGTGCGTGTGCGTGTGCGTGTGCGTGTGCGTGTGCGTGTGCGTGTGCGTGTGTGTGTGTGTGTGTGTGTGTGTGTGTGTGTGTGTGTGTGTGTGTGTTTGCAGGTGGTCTATGTGACAGCTACGTTTCCCTATGTCATGCTGTTGATCCTGCTGATCAGGGGCGTGACGCTGCCCGGCGCATACGACGGCATCATGTTCTACCTCTACCCCGACATCTCACGACTGTCAGACCCACAGGTACTGTACACCAGAGCTTGTAAATCAGTTCAGTAAACCGATCTGTAAAATACAGCTTAATATCTAGACTGTTCCTCGTTTCCCTGGGGACCCTCTGGAACCCCTTCAAGGGCCTCATAACCCATTCAATCCAGGAAGGCATCTGTATAATTTGAGATTTGAGCTATAACCATTATTTTACACTCTTCAAAAATAGCAGATACAAGTTTGTAGATCTGAAAGTTTTAAAATCGTGAATATTTTGCAAAACTTGAATATATATATTATTATTAATTTTTTTAAGCGAACATTTGTAACTCAAATATTTGCTTCTGGGGGGTCTCTGGAACTAAATATTTTGAGATGGGGGTCGGTGGCCAAATACATATCATTTTGGGGGTCCTTGACATGAAAAAGTTTGAGCACCTCTGATATAGCATATTTTCAGAAAACTGATTTAGAAGACATTTGTAGATGCGTTCCCGGTTTGAATGGGTTAATAGGGTGCATTTATAGCACCTTTAGCATGAAAGGCACCAACCTGCTCGTCGGGAGCAGTTATGGGCTCAGTGTCTTGCTCAAGGACACTTTGACACTAAGCCTATGGGGGAGCCATGCAGGGATCGAACCGGCAACCTTCCGATTCCCAAGGGTATATAGGGCTAGGGTTCATTTGGTTAGTTACCTGAGAGCCTGGTGTGATGACGCAAAACGAACGTAGAAGCTGCCAGGGGAACAGGTGGTGTTGTTGTTAGTGCTGCAGGTGACCAGTCCTGTTACTGTTACACAATATAATCATTGTAATAGATCATGCGCGAGGCGTTGTGAGCTTGTAGATCGGCTATTTTCGGCAAAGTGGTTTGGTGTCGAGGGAAAAAGGAGCAAACCAAGTACAGAGCCAAAGGTCAAGTTTACTAAGTATTGAGGGTTTAAGTGGTTAAATGTCTACCAGTAATTTACACAACACTGATAGTCAATGAAGATATCTATGAACTCTATGAAAAAGTGTAATCTGCAACACAATTGTATACAATATGTAGTGGGGGTCCCTGCTTCATCACTCTCTCAGCTAAGGGGTCCTTGGCCTGAAAAACCCTTAATAGATGAATAGATGAATCCACAGGCATACCTCAACCCATCTATCAAACCAAACCAAACTTGTGTCTGCTAACAGACTACTGGCTGCACCAATGCTTGTAGCTTCAAGACCTTCAGTCTAGTTTTGTGTTGTTAGGACTTGGAGATCTCCGCCTACAGATACGAAATCTAAATGCGATGCATTTGGTAAAACTGGGTGATATGCAATTCAGAGATGTATAAAGTAACTGAACCAACCAGAAGCACTGCAAAGACTAGAGCAGTCCTTCATAATGGGATGGTGACATGATTCGTTTTCTAAGCAGTGGGCGTATGTTTGTTATCGGCCGTTCTTGCCGCTGTTCTTGCCACTAAATTGAATTTTGACAAGATATCACTAGACATATTGGAAGGTGGAGTCCTCCGATCGTCCAGCAACGCTAGTCTACTAGAAAAGCCGGTAACAAATGTTCGCCCGCTGCCTTGGAAAAACACAGCCCCAATATGAAGGACCAATCATACTTTGGATTGCTACTGCAACTCGCCAATTATTCCCACAAAGTTTTAGCAAGAAAGCTGGAAGATTGTCCTCAGTCTCTAGTTCTAGCTAAGCGTTTAGAGACTGACTTGTGAGTCTATTTTCAGACTACGGCTTTCCAAAGGATTCCTGTCTGGAATAAGGATTTATGGCAGCAGTGGACGACTCATTATAATAGCAGCATTTGTATAGCGGCGATAGCAGTATTGAACCAAGATTGTCATACCGATATGTCACACATTCAATAACACCTCAAAACCAAATCTCTTCACCAAATAGATAGATAGATCTACAAGCGTTGCAACGCGTTGTGAGCTTGTAGATCGGCAGTTTTGCCAAATGTTTCCACAGAATAGGGACGCTAGGGCTCATATGATCAAAACCCTGCAGGGCACGCACACACACACACGCACACCAAGCAGACTTGACCTGGTCCGGAAAAGGCAGACATCCATCTCCAAAGGTCGCTAAGCAACGGTGCACCAGCAAATGTCAGTGGAAGTGGTGTCATGACAACGTGGAGAGAGAGATAGCGGATGTGAGAAAACGAGATGGAGAGTGAAACACAGAGACAGCAAGAGTGCAGGCTGTGTGGCAGACTGGAGTACAGATAGAAAGACACATATCACATCTGTGATGTGTGTTCCCTCCACACTGTCCAATCACTGAATCTAAACAAACCAAAGGCAAGTCAGATTCAAAGGTCAAGATACTGTACATACACACTAGGGGTGTGCCGATACACTAATTTCACCAAACGATACGATACGATATTTGGCTCACAACTTCGATACGATTTCGATACGATACGATACGCACTTTTTTTATTATGAAAAATATATGGGGGAGAAAAAAAGCAAATGCAAACAAATAATTCTGTTTTTGCATCATTCAGATATGCGAACTTGTAGCTTTTCAGCTACAATAGCCGTTTTGAATCCAAATAGGGCAATAGTGGGACACCTGACCCGAAAAAAAAACAACATGTTGTCACCCTTTTCACCTCGGGGCTGTTTGCAAATTTTTTTTCTTTTTTTTTTTTCTCAAAACGATACATATCGTCACGAAAACGTATCGCGATATATCGCGGGACGATATATCGGCACACCCCTAATACACACACATGCAGATACAGTATGTTACACATGCTGTACTCAGTGAAGTCCTCAGTGTTCATTTATCCATTTGTAACTCAGAGGATATACAAATCTAACCAAATGGACCCGTACAGTATGGGTCCATACTCTCACAGTTAAGTTCAAGTTACTGTAAGGGATGATTTGGTTAAAACTTTTTTTTTTTTTTTTTAGTTAAAGTTCTATATTCTGATACTAATCATTGCTATAGATTGGGAGACACCTGTTACTGAACATTGAACACCTTTAGCAATGATTACTATGGGAATAATAGAGCTCTTAAACAAATATTCTAACACAAAATATCGCTTACACCACCTTATTTATCCACTTATAAGGTGATTTATACTCTCAGAGTTAAATTAACACATATAGAATTACAGAGAGGACGCTAACAGGCCAGCTGATGTAATGAGCTGCCGTCCTTTCTGAGCACCTGTCTCTCAGTCTGCTTAATTGGCACCAGTCCGTCTGTGGGACGAGATGTGTTGAACGTGATAATGAGGCGTCCTGTAGCCACGCCGCTCGCTATTCACTCACTTTAAGACAGGACAAGTCTGTTTCACACTCTGCTGCCACCACAGCCCCATGTGGCCGTGATAATGACACACAAGCACGCCTAATTACACACCTTAGAGCACCACCAGCCACCACAGGGCACGTATGTTTACGCAATCAATCAAATGAACAGTTTTAATTAAAGATATAATGAGCATTTTAAGTCACTCTGGCAGGCAAAATGTTATGGAAGCCTGTATACAGTATATGCAATATACATTCAAAATATAGATTCAAAAAGTCTTCAGGTGTCTTTAAATGTGGGGGGGAAATGCAGTTGTTAAACATGCTATACTGTAGGATTAACCCTATGTCAGCTTTAGTCACAGTGCCAAGTACAGTAGCATCATACGTCCATTAGGTACAAGGTAACGTAAAGTAAATCGTGTATTTTCACAAATCTTAGAGAACACCTTGGAAGATCTTTCATTCCGTAGCTGTTCAATGAGCGGGTTGTAGCATAGTAAAGAAAGAGAAAGAGAGAGGAAAAGAGAAAGAGTGAATGAAAGGGAGGGGGAGAGAGAGAGGGAGGGAGGGAGGGAGGGAGGGAGGTAGAGCGACGGACAGAACAAGACGCAGAAACAAACAGATGGAGAGAGGCAGAGTAGACAAGGGTGATAAAGAAGCGCTGCTGTTTGGCAGAGAGGAAGACATTACTTCTGACACCGATGTTAAATTAGCTTCCTCGGGGACAATCAGCCCTCTGTTCCGTTTAGCAGGCGGTGTTGAGTGGTGTGGCTATGTGTGACCCTCTCCATTTACACCCCCCAAGTCTTCATCATGCCTCCCCTATTCCCCCTGTAAGTTCCCACCTTTCTTTTCTGTTCTCCCGCTTTCTCCAGCATTCACAGCTCCACCGCCCTCTCCTAAACCAGTGGTTTTCAAGGTGGGGGCCACCATGGGGCCACCAGAGGGCCCCGAGTTTCATTTCAATTCAAATTCAATTCACAAGATTATTGTGTCAGTTTAACCACTTTCCACCTGGCCGTCCCTATTTTGTGCAAGACATTATTGTCAAAACATTTCTAAATAAATAATGGGCTAGTGAAAATAGCATATCTGCAAGCTCACAATGCTTCGCATCATGATTGATTGATTGAAACCTTTATTTAGTCTCGAAAAGAGCATTGAGGTTTACTCTCATTTGCAATGCTGTCGAGATTGTATACACAAAAATCAACAATGGAGACATATACAGATATAAAACACAAAAACAACAAAAAAAAGTTAAAAACCATTACATGGTGAGGTAGGGAGATTTAAGAGCAGGTTATTAAATTGTGCATACAGTATAAATTGTGCATACAGTTTTAGCGTGAGTTGTAGAGTGTTCCATGAAATAGGAGCATCAAAGCAGAAAGCAGATTTTCCCAATTCAGACTGAACAGGTGGAACCTCATGTGTAAGCCAGTCGCTTGAGCGGGTCTGGTAAGTGCTTTTTTCCCACTCTAACAGCAATGTGATGTATGGTGGTAACTTCCCATTAATAGCCTTAAAAAAAATAAACTAAACTGATACAAGCGCCTATTTCTCCTCTCAGAAAGGGAGGACCAACCTACCTTGTTGTAGAGGATACAATGCGTTGTGAGCTTGTAGGTCCGTTATTTTCACAATTTTTTTCCCCTTCTTTTTATTTTAAGACATTTTGCAATCTAACCACTGCTATGTTCACCACCCTCCTCTGTTATCAGCACGCACAACTGATATGGGACTATTTGATATGTGTGCTATATTGAATCAAATCCGTTGTAGAGATGGTGGACATTCACTGGACTGCACATCACTTGACTCTCACCTTGTCTAACCCTGAATGTCTGAAAGTTGAGTCTTAAATGCAGTATATTCACACTGTCAAATAGAAACCTTGTATCTCTTAACTTCATCTTTTTTATTGCTCACAATACATTGCATCACTTCAAGTGTGTACTGTATGTGGGCTTTATAAATATTTATCCAATGAAAAGTATTAACAAGAGCTTGTGACTAAATAATACACTGGATCCATTAGAATACACTTACTTCCTGAAAAAGTAACGGTTTTGACCCAAACGGTTCCATTTGTACACTCTGAGTTATGGGGGACTTTGAAGTTCCAATGTTCGAGAACCACTGTGCTAGGTTAATATTACAACAAAACAAGAGCCATCGTTATTCAGCTTTCACACAGTAAAAAGAAAAAAGAAAAAAGAAAAAGAAAAACACAACAACAAAAACCCACAGTCTCAACAAATCCAAACACAGGCTGTCCAAATTAGGCACAACATCAACAAGTGATTCTCTCGGAGAGACCGGACCTTTAAGGTTTCCCTGCGCTGCACGGCCATCAGCCCAGGGTGAACTAAAGGGAACATTAATGAACATTAGGAGAGAAAGGCCAAGTTCTTCCAACAGGAACAGTCCTGTGTTTGTGAGGTCAGAGAAGTTACCGTGGTTACTCCCAGGAGGGAGAGAAGACTGTGCGTTTTGTTAATTGTTTATCGTGGGGAAATGAGATTAGTGGCTGAATGGTGATGTGAGAGCGTTTTCAAAGAGCCACGCTGCATTAAGTTTGAATCCGCTAGCTCCCTACGCTATCCGGCTGGGCGCTAGGTTCCAGTGTGGGCACAGCAGGCTCCCCCTAATGTGCATTTTACCACTGTCCTATTTTTTTAAATAATGATTGTCCCTGTGTGATCATGCGTTAGATCTGTGGCTCCCAAAGTGTGTGCAAAGGAACACTGGTGTTACCGTGAGACAGGTGCAGGTGTGCCTGGGGATTTTGTGTCAACCACACATTATTATTGTAATACTGTATATACAACTAAATTATACAAAAAGTCATGAATATTTATATTATATCAGTATACTTTGTGTGCACTCATTTCCTAACCTCGCGTCACCAGTCTTTCCACCTCGGAGGAAAGCCTGGTCTGCGTTACTAAAGACCCATATGATCCGGTCTAGGCCACGCCTACTGAAAAAAAAAATGAAAAAAAAATCCTCTTTCCGGATTGTCGCCATCCGGTTTTGCGGTGCCGCTTTGTTTTGGTTCCCCAATCCCTATTTAAATGGAATAGAATTTCCCCGTGGGATAATATGGATAATACAGACGCTAAATAGTCTCCGGAAAGTACACTCACATTTATATTTAAAAAATAAGCTAAAGTACGCGCATCAAGGATTTTATTAGGACGGACCTATTTTGGGGTGAGACGTCTTTCCGGTTTGTCGCGATCCGGTCGCTGATGACGCGGATGACGTAGAGCTCCCGACCGGATCATATACCCGAAAAGGAATGCTGCCCAGGCTACTCATTTCCCAGTACCACCTTCAACCTTACATCCCTATTTTGTGCATGTCATTGTAGGTGAAAACTTTTAATTTAGAGTGAAAATGGCCATTGCAATGGGATGCATTTTGAGCTTGTAGATGTTAGCTACAAGAATACAGGTGTGCCTTGGGCACAACAAATTAGAAAGACAAAACACTGCATTACATTCTAATACAAGGAGATATATTAACCTTATATGTTGTCCCTTTTCAGTCAAATAACATGCAAAGGATTATTTGTGTAGTTATTCAGCCTCCCAGTAGATATTTCAGAATAAGTGGGGAGCATGAACATTTAAGCAGAAGACTTTCAGGATGATAATACATGATTCATGGAGTTCAGCTTTCAGCATTGCATTGGGAATGTACAAAAGGTCCGACTGAGACCTAATTTCATAACAAATTCAGTGAGATGTTAGATAATGGTAGATTAAAAAGGCACTCTTCCAAGATTATTATTATTTTTTTTCAAAAAGAAAAATGATAAACCTTTGCCTAGAATGACATGCCCACATTAGGGGCAGGTTAAGAAACCAAACCATAACTCCTTAAGGGACTTCATCTTAATTTTCTCACTCTCCAAAGTACTTGAAATAATTGTAGCAACACAACTCAGTGACACCAACAGTATTAGAGACCTTCCAGTCAGGCATATTAGGCCCTCCCACTCCATGCAAACTGCTCATTAAGGTAGTTAATGACCTGCTGCTTGCACCTGATGGTGGCTCCCCATAAACCCTAGTCCTGCTGTGTTAGTGCATTGCAGTGCTCAGGACATATTCACTGGGTAGAGTCATCTAAGTATAATGACACTTTGTAAAGTGTATTGAAACACCTGTGACTAGGCCCTTATTGTCTCCGCCAGGCCGAAGGCATGGCGAGAGTATGTCTGTGTGTCCGTGTGTCATTCTGTGTACAGCTAATCTCCGGCACCGTTGGCTTGATCGCAGCAAAACTGTGCACACACAGTCTCTGGATGCTAGAGCAGAACCTCTTCCCCACATTTTTTCACATATTTTTCACATATTACTCCTACAGATTTTATCCAAACATCACACAAATCAGTACACAGTATCTCTATAGTCATGTGATCAACACGGATCTGTCCGATTTTCCATATTCCATTCTGATTGGCTAAGGTTGGCTTCCAAAGTTTGCAGGATTGGTCCGTTTTGAACAAAGCCTCAAATCATTAACGCAGCTTGCGACTTCCGTGAAATTTCACATGCACATTCCCACTAGGCAGAGGAAGAATTGCCACCTGATTTTTTTTTATCAGCCTCATGGTGGTGCTATAACAGGCCGATTTGCTTTTGTAACTATAACTGCACCGATCTGCGGTCGGTGCAGTTATCACATTTGCCTTTTATAGCACCACCAGGAGGCCGACTTATGTAAAACACATTTTTTTATATTAAGCCTTCAGATTTTATCCAAATTTCACGCAAATCGGTATACATGATCTCTATAGGCGGAGACCTGTGCTCCGAGGAGCACTTTTTCTAGTTTATTCAGGGTTCAGTTCATGCAATTGGAGATTTCATCAATGTTTTTAAATGAAGAAACCCCTGTCTTGTTGAATTAACAGTACATGTTCAGAGGGACTTGACCTAGAAGGTTTAATGAAGGTGAAATTAAGCCACATCAAGTCCAAATTACAAATGTTATAGATGAAGTGAAGTGTGTGTGTGTGTGTGTGTGTGTGTGTGTGTGTGTGTGTGTGTGTGTGTGTGTGTGTGTGTGTGTGTGTGTGTGTGTGTGTGTGTGTGTGTGTGTGTGTGTGTGTGTGTGTGTGTGTGTGTGTGTGTGTGTGTGTGTGTGTGTGTGTGTGTTTTTCCCACAGGTATGGGTGGATGCAGGGACTCAGATTTTCTTCTCTTATGCTATCTGTCTGGGGTGTCTCACAGCTCTGGGCAGTTACAATGCCTACAATAACAACTGCTACAGGTAACACTGATGTACACATGAATGAGTGCATGAGCAGATGACTCTCCAGGTAGCCAAATGCCTCGTCATGTAATTAGTGACGTGCATTAACGGATTAACGAGATTCCCACTGTCGCTACCTGCTATCTAGCAAAACCACAGCCAAGAAAACAGGCTTGACAAAATCACACCCTGTTGAACTTTACTCTAGTCTGGCACTGAAGAGACATGAGAGGTGTGGAAGCCTCAACTAATAAAAACAATGCATTAAAGAAGAAAAAATGCGGTAATGTACTTTCTATTACTGTATAGCAGTTAGACTTTAAGGATGGCAATGTTGCCTGTCCGTCTGTCCGTCCACCACTTTGGTCCTAACAAGATGTTTCAAAACCTACTGGCTGGATTGGTGTGGAATGTGCTGTGCATCTTCATGTTTACCGTCATGGAATGAACCCTACTGATTTCAGTAACCCCATGGCTTTTCCCCTAGAGCCACCATTAGGCCAACATTTTCACTTAAACTCATCCAGTTTTTGGCTTAAAGAGATTGGAATCAGATTGGTTTTATCAAGTCTGAACAGCAAAACAAACAAACAACCAAACAAACACATTACATGGAAACTGATCAGATTTGAACCAAATTCCTGGGAGTTCACGTCTAAAGATTTATACTTTGTCATATGATGGTGTCACTCCCTGGTGCAATGCTGACTATCTCACTTTCTGTCTCCATCATTCTGCTTATCTCTTGTTCCTCATCCTCTGTCTGTTTCTTTCTCTCCGCCTTGCTCTCTCTCTCTCTCTCTCTCTCTCTCTCTCTCTCTCTCTCTCTCTCTCTCTCTCTCTCTCTCTCTCCCTCTTTTGTTCTCGTCTTGTTATCTCTCTCTCACTCTCTCTCAGGGACTGCCTCATGCTCTGTTGTCTGAACAGTGGCACCAGCTTCGTAGCAGGTTTTGCAATCTTTTCCGTGTTGGGCTTCATGGCCTACGAACAGGGCGTCCCCATCGAGGCTGTGGCGGAGTCTGGTGAGAGAATTACATGTTGTGTCTGAACCCTACCCACCTTGTCTCTCTCTCCTTCCACCATCCTAAACAGTGATAAATAAAACATGACGCTGTTATGTAACTGCACACATTTCACCCAGGCTGTTAGGACAGCCACAGGTATGACTTATTCATGTCAGCATGAATGATTTAGTTAACGAGATGAGGAATTTCCACTATCAGTCTCAGAGCTATGCAGGGGGCCTCTTCCATAATGTGTTTCTGATGTTGTGTCAATGCACAGAGGCGCTAAAGAACTCAATGGCATGCTACCACTCGTTTATAACCAACTGGCCAAAAATGCTGCATGCTTAAGCAATATTTATTTTCTCATCTTATCTCATGTCTTATCATCTTGTCTTATTTGAAAGTTCATCCAAAGCAGAGGTACACACAAATTAAAACACGTTCTTGCCATTAACCAGTTCTCTGTGCTAAGAAATCATGCACGCACGCACGCACGCACGCACGCACGCACGCACGCACGCACGCACGCACGCACGCACGCACGCACGCACGCACGCACGCACGCACGCACGCACGCACGCACGCACGCACGCACGCACACGCACACGCACACACACACACACACACACACACACACACACACACACACACACACACACACACACACACACACACAACAGAGGTGTCTTCACCTCCCGGCCTGTCAGCCTGGTCAAGACAATAATTGTACTGTGTATGTTGTATGATGCAGGTCCTGGTCTTGCCTTCATTGCCTACCCCAAGGCTGTTACAATGATGCCCCTGTCTCCACTTTGGGCTTTTATGTTCTTCTTGATGCTTATCTTCCTTGGTCTGGACAGTCAGGTGAGAAACCATGGTATCATGGTACTGAGATGCACTGGCTTTCAAAAAAGAACGTGCAATGAAATAATTCAATGTATTAGTTAATGGGCTTTGTAATCCCAACCGGCCATTTCATGTAATTCAGTTGTTGAATAATATAACAACAAATACAGTTGCTGAATTACTGAATACACAAAGGTTTACGTTACAATGTGGTCAATCTAAAGATCCCCTATGTGGACTGTGACACAAGATGAAGATCAATACAAAAGTTTAAGCACGATCTGATGCAGTAAAACAATTGCCTAATTACAAAAAAAGAATCTTAATGAATATCTGATCCAGGATCAACTTTGTGGTCTTTTTGGTTGGACCGCAATTGCGGAGCTAGCCCTATAAATGTGAATGTGTCTGAGTGACTGACTGAGTCACTGAGTGGCTGATGAAGTTACACCATTGGTCTAACAACAAACTAGCAATCATCCTTCCAGGCTATGGGATGTAGTCTATCCCAATAAGCAAACTTTTCCCATATCATCTGACTGGTACTACTTCTGACTTCGTTCGAGTCAGACCTATCTATTAACCTGGCATGACCAAACCACTAGGCATAAAACGAAAACTTGAACATCACTGATTGATGAATTTAACCAGCAAAGTATTGCTGTTTCCTGTATCGTTTCAAATTGAAATACCTCCAATGTTTTATATGGTCCAGCCATAATAATAGGTTCTGACCTAGTCTTTTTTCCCCCCTTTTCTTCAGTTTGTGTGTGTAGAAAGCTTGGTCACGGCTGTGGTGGACATGTATCCAAAGACATTCAGGAGAGGCTATCGCAGAGAGATTCTGATTCTGGGCATGTCTATAGTTTCTTTCCTGGTAGGACTCATCATGTGTTGTGAGGTATGACCATAGATTTTACAATGGTACACTATTATCTGCTATTTGCACCATTCTTCAGAATATCATTATTTCTTAAATAACTTATGTATTTCATTACCAGCACCATCATCATACTCATCATCATACTCATCATCATACTTATCATCATCTTCATCATCTTCATCATCATCATCATCATCATCATCATCATCATCATCATCATCATCATCATCATCAACACCATCACCATCAGTCTGCCAGTCTGAGGTAAAGCTTATTCAGGTACTCACTCCACTCACTCCACTCCTTTGTGGTATTTGTTCAGACATATTTGCACATCCGTGGAATGTGTCCTCTGCATTTAACCCATCCTAGCTGTTAAGCTATTTACAGTAGGAGCAGAGTCAATTAGTTGACTCTTAAACAGGCAACAAACTTCAAAAGAAGTAGATTTATTTCGGTTCTTTGCAGACTAACTTGTTTTATATCAATGTGGTTTTGCTTTGAGCGCTGAACATTCCATTAGTTAAGACCCCACCTATTCATCGTGGAACATGGATTTCTGACCAATCAAACAAGATGTTCGCATTGGTGTCATCTGCAGTGATTTTGGTGAAGTTAGTGCCAAAAAAGAAAGGACATAAGTTTGTTAATTTTTGCCGCATTCAGGTCATGGTGTTCTTAGGACCTTGCCAACCTTTAGTATGCTGCTCATTTTAGTCCCCATTGACAGGGAACACTTGACCACCAGAATATGTCTTTCAAGACAATATACATTAGTGGACAGTCCTACAACCATCCATCTGCGTCCCAGCATTCATTTAGCCTGCTATGCTTTTATACTTTTTTTGTGCTGCCATCTTTATGTTGTAACAACGGAAGGGCAGTAGGTGACAGTTCTTCATGTACCTTCATGTCTTATTTAATTTGCCAGTTCTCTATAATCAACATTTTTCATCCTGCAGTGCTGTAACTGCCTCCACTTAACCACTTGAACCCAAGCGTCCCTATTCTGAGCATGTCACAATAGGCTTACATTCAGCGGAAGTAGCAGATCTACAAGCTCACAATGCGCTGTATTGCGACACATTGTTACCTTGTAGAATGGCTATTTTTAAGTTGGGTGTAGTCTCCTGAGGGACTCCGGTCAATAGGGTTAAGTGGTTACGGCACAAGTCATTTCATATTCCTTTCTACTGTACTTTGTCTAAAAGCATGAATAAGATCTGACATAAAGACTGAAGTAAGGTTATGTCACAGTTAAAAAACTCTCAACTGGGTGAACCTGAAGGCCAGTCTGAGGTTGAAAGCATGGGGTCGGGGGCACAGTGGCGCAGTCGGTAGCGCTGACGCCTCACAGCTAGAAAGTCCTGGGTTCGATTCCTGCCGGGGACGCTGTGGGCGTGTTCTAGATAGAGGGGGAACTGGTTGGAATGATGTGTTCCTTCCACGCACTACGTCCTACCGGGGAAACGAGGCACGCTCACTCCTCATGCGTTGAAGGAAGCATGAGCTCAGTTTGGGGCTCTCCCCAGGTTGGCAGAGGGAGAGTAGCGCCCAGGATTACAAGCATTGGCACTGGGTGGGTGAAAAATGGTTTACAAAATCGTGGGATAAAAATTATAGTTTAAAAAAACAAAGGACATGGTCTCAAAGCTAGAAACTGAGAAAAACTATGTGGGCTCACACTGAACTTTTACTTCTAAATCAGCTTCATATCATCGTGCCATAACCTTGTATCTCCATATTTCATCTCACACAGAACCAATTCCAATGCTTATTTATGGGTTGTGACAGTTGACTGACACCTGTCTCATCCAATCAGGGAGGGATGTACGTGTTCCAGCTATTTGATTCTTATGCTGCCTCTGGGATGTGTTTGCTGTTCGTGGCCTTCTTCGAGTCTATATGCATTGGCTGGGTCTATGGTAAGATATAAGATGTGTGTCTAAATGTGCACACGTGCACTTTGTGTGTGTGTGTGTGTGTGTGTGTGTGTGTGTGTGTGTGTGTGTGTGTGTGTGTGTGGTGTGTGTTTGTGTGTGTGTGTGTGTGTGTGTGTGTGTGTGTGTGTGTGTGTGTGTGTGTGTGTGTGTGTGTGTGTGTGTGCGTGCGTGCGTGCGTGCGTGCGTGCGTGCGTGCGTGCGTGCGTGCGTGCGTGCGTGTGTGTGTGTGTGTGCGTGCATGCATGCGCGTGCATGCATGTGCATGTGCATGTGCGTGTGCGTGTGCGTGTGCGTGTGCCTGTGCATATGTTTAAATGTACTGTAATGTGATTTATTTCAGAGCTACTGTATATGAACTGTTAATTCGTGGAACGTGGGAGGTAAAGGAGTCATTTTTCATGACACTGTAACCATTATAACTAACTAACTGATAAAATTGCAGCACTTACAAAGTGACAGTATACCAAAATATATATAGCTAGATGTTTTCACATAGAATAAGCAGACACTTCCACATGTATTTTTTTCAGAAGAAGAGTGCAGTTGTGAAAAGCTGTGCAATGCTATTCCCGATATATTCCTCCTATGCCCTCTGCTGGAGAGTAAGCTGTAGCACATGCAGTGATGTGTCAGTATCTACTTTAACCAGATGTGAGTTAGAGAACCAGACTTGAGTTACAACTGTACTTTGTTTCCGTCTACACCAGTTCTTTTTGCCCAAAATAGCCGATCTACAAGCTCCCAACGCATTGTGAGCTTGTAGTAGATGCAAGTTTGGAACGATGGAAGTTGGAAATGTATGCCCCACCCAGTTATGCAATACCCGTTGTACGCGTTGTCCTTAGTACACGTCTGTGTGTCTGTCTGTCTGTCTGTCTGCGTGTGTCCCTTTTATGCCCATATATGGAGTTCTGTGTCAGGTGTGGCCAAATATGGAGTCCAGGCCAGTCTACATCAGGGTACTCCATATATGGAGATTTGCTGTTTTGGCGAGTTTTGTAACCGTCTGTCTGTCTGTCTGTATCCCTTTTAATGCCCATATATGGAGATCTCGATATGTGTCCCTTTATGACCATATGGAGATATCTGTATTTGTCAGTCCTTGTCCCTTTTATGCCCATATATGGAGATCCCTGATGTCTGATTGATTGATTGAATACTTTATTAGCAGTTTGCAAAAAAAAGCACAGAAAAGTATAGTTCAATTCAAGGTCTGCTAAGAGGATTATACCCAAGAAAGCGCTATGGCATGTCTCCATTGGGGTCCTGTGTATTCAATTCATCAAAACATGTAATGACAGACAGATAATACTATGCAAAAACATCATATAAACGAGTAGTAATCTAAAATATATATATGTACAGTAAACAGTTTGGGGGAGGGGGGTAGGCTTTGAATTTGTTCATTTACGTGCGAAAAGAGTGACTTTAAGAGCTGTTTTGCCGTACGATGTAAGTCAATGAGGAGCATATTTTGAATTCTCAATTTCTAATCAATGGAGCAATTATTTTTTATTTCTTGTCCACCTTTGGAGTTACATCATGGCAAGGTAACTACACAACCCAAACCTCTACCAAAGTGGTCTTGCCCTTTAAGACAATTTTAATATAGGATTTGTCATATCTGCCCTGTACAATTTTTGTTTACAAAGCCTAAAAGGCATGCAGAAATGTAATTTAGATGTAATGTATATGTCAAGGCCAAAAACACAATTAAATCGTTAATCACAAAATCACAATTATTTGTACTAGACCATACCCGTGGGGGGATATGCGCACATGATTTGGCAACCCGGGACATTTGGGGAAAGCGAAAAACGGGCTTCGCTGTTCCGTGCACATGGTAATGGTGAATGGCTGTGTGCAAATTCAGATCAATTGCTCCAGGCACTGAGGAGAACCGGGCAGAAGAGATTTTGGGCTCACCACCCACGATTTTGGGCTGACCACCCACACAGAGCTTTGTCGAATTATAGTAGGATGAGCCCTAACTCTTCTGTGACGCTTGAGTTTCCTGTGTGTGACAATGACCCTCCTTGTTTGTGTTACAGGAAGTGACAGATTCTACACGAACATTGAGGACATGATTGGGTACAAACCAATCTTCTTTATCAAATGGTGCTGGCTGATCCTCACCCCGGGGATTTGTGCTGTGAGTCTGCCATATTTTTTTTTCTTTTTTAAAATTCATGATAAAATGTTGTTGACATTTTAGAAAGTCTTTTGAAATAATTTAGTTTTTTTTATGTAGGAAATGGAAAAAAGGGGGGGGGGGTAATAATAATATTTTTTATAATGATAATAATAATCACTCAGATATACGTACAGTATATAGCAGGTACGTACATAGCAGGTATACTTGCGACCCATAAAAATGGGTCCTGGCCCACTGTTTGGGATGCACTGATTTAGTCCACTGGTTCTAAACATGGGGTCAGGGGATTAAAATTGAAATTAAAGATCAAAGGTAAAGAAAATACTAAAACAATAATAATAATCATAATAATTGTAATCAGTTTGATTTTCAGAACAGAAAAATAAACACGTTTAGAATCACTGATCGTTAAAATACATTTCTATATGGGATGTAATAGACATTTCTATAGTAAGAGATATAATATCTGATAATATTACATTGATTCAGATTCCAGACTATTACTTTACATATTAGATCTTTTTGACTACATATTAAATAAGTGATAACTCTCTTGTCTGCCGCAGGCTATCTTTCTGTTCTATGTGATCAAATATAAGCCCTTGAAGTACAACAACGTGTACACCTACCCTGACTGGGGTTATGGTATCG